>NC_055975.1:24950788-24953288 GCF_018492685.1 Alosa sapidissima | reverse complement strand
TCTCATTGATACACTTGATCAGGCCTAGTCAGGTCGTCACTGAGTCACATTTGATATTAGGGAACATGTTGTCTTCTTATTGGTACAGCAATCACAGACAGCAGCTGGATTGAAATATGAAATTACATTCAGGGCTCTCTTTGTGTTAACAGCCAATCAATTTGGAGGTTAGACTATGCAGTGTTACTGATATGAACTTAGAACTTAAATCGGAGTGCTCATACTGTCGTGTAAAGTTCTAAAAAATGTATTCTATAATACATTTTATAGATTATCAGGAAACTTGTGTGTTTACGTGTAATTTAAAAGCGCTTTTACTAAATGCCATGATCTTGAGTGATGGTGTGTGGTGTATGGTGGTTTGTGTTCACAGTACCCAAACATATGTGTGCTTGGGTGAAGAAGTTTGGTGTAAGCTGTATATGTGTGCTTGGGTGAAGAGGTTTGATGTAAGCTGTTTTTCTTAATAGGAATCCTGGGGTGACTGTTGTGTTACCCAGATGGCATGCGAACCTACCTTTACACCTGTCATTACTTAGAAATGAACAAAATAATAGTAATTTATACTTTATGCTCCATGACCTTTTAATTATGCTATGCAAGACCATTTAAATCAGTGCAACTATCCTATTATCCTGCTATTTAATATATCATATTATTATAGATCTTTGTGACTCCAAGCACTTTACTATATACTGTAGTATAATTATGCTATTTCCATGCTTAAAAAAGTAAAAAAGTAGGATATACATTAGGTAATAATTCTAATCATATTGGTAACCACTGTTTACTTTTTGTTCAAATTGTCTGCATAATTGTATTGGCAGCAAGGTTAGCTACCTCTGAACATGCTGGTAATATGCCCTGTTTTTTTGGACACACAATAGGCTTGGCACTTCCTCTGTGAATTGCACAGGAAACTGCTGAAAAACACATTTTTCTGCCACATATTCAGAGTATGATATATAGACATCTGAATAAGCGCTAACTTAGGAATGGGGAGAGATTGGGTTGGGGGGGGGGGTTAAAAAACACAATACCCACAACAAAATTAAACATTAATAACACTGTGCAGCAAAATTGTGATTCAACACCGTTCTCTCTCTCTCTCTCTCTCTGTGTGTGTGTGTGTGTGTGCGTGTGTGTGTGTGTGTGTGTGTGACTGCAGTCTCCCTCTGCTGTCTCTCTGGGTCATATTAATATATTATTTGCGGGGAGATTAAATTTTCAACATGCAGAGGGTGACTTGAAGTTGGTCACTATCTAATGACAAGCAGGATTGGAGGGGAGGAGAGTCTTTCAAAAATCCATAGCAGTCTCACCTCCATCCAGCCTCTATTGACAGATGCCAGTCGGGATGCGCTATCACATAAACATTTTCCGATTCCTATCTTAGGTTTCCATAGCTGGGCGAAATCCTGTTAACTTCTGACACAATCATCTCTCCAATGCTGCTCTGTCCATCCTGAGGAGACCCCCCCCCCCCACCCACCTACCTCTCTCTGTCCCTCTCTCTCCCCCTCTCCCCCTCTCTCCCCCTCTCGCCCTCTCTGCCTCTCTCTCCCTCTCTGCCTCCTTCTCTCTTTCACTCTGTCTCTCTCACTGCCAGGAGATCATGACAGAACCTCACAGTCTGCTTGCCAAGACCCAGGAGACGGGGGGAGAAGTAAGAGAAAGGGGGGGGGAGGAAGAGAGGAGGAAGATAGGAGGGAGAGGAGGAAGAGAGGGGGGAGAGGAGGAAGAGAGGGGGGAGAGGAGGAAGAGAGGAGGGAGAGAGGAGGAAGAGAGGGGGGAGAAGGAAGAGAGGAGGAAGAGAGGAGGGAGAGGAGGAAGAGAGAAGGAAGAGAGGAGGGAGAGGAGGAAGAGAGGAGGAAGAGAGGGGGAAGAGAGGGGGAAGAGGAGGAAGAGAGGAGGGAAAGGGGGAAGAGAGGAGGATGAGAGGAGGGAGAGGAGGAAGAGAGAGGAAAGAGAGGAGGAAGAGAAGAGGATGAGGGGGGGGGAAGAGAGGAGGAAGAGAGTAGAGGAGGAAATGGAGTGAAAAGAAACGATAGCGCTTCAGTGGGAATGTGAGAGAAAGAGAGATTGGAAGTAAAAAAGAGGGAACTAAGAGTGTCTTGGAACAAATTGAGATTTAAAAACAAAGTGACACATTGAAAGGCAAAACTAGCTTGGATTTAAAAGACATTTGGTTGTCTTTAGTGGAGCAAGTAAGCATGTTTTGTGTATCAGGAAACCCTAAGCAAAAACAAGGACCAAAAAAAATCACCATTTTCTTCCTATTTACATTTATGTGTACTTCCTACACATAAACATACAAACAAATAAACACACACACACACACACACACACACACACACACACACACACACACACACACACACACACACACACACACACACACACACACACACATCCTTTGCAACCCTGCTGGTGTCCAGCCCTGCCCTGGCACAAACACTGGGGCTAAAACAAAGCCTCCCCCCAAAACCCCGACCTCTAA
>NC_055975.1:24933288-24938288 GCF_018492685.1 Alosa sapidissima | reverse complement strand
GTGCTGCCCTGCCCTGCCCTGCCCTGCCCTGCCCTGCCCTGGCTCTCATAGCCTCCACAATCCTCATGGCAGAGTGCTGCCCTGCCCTGGCTCTCATAGCCTCCACAGCCCTCACAGCAGAGTGCTGCCCTGCCCTGGCTCTCATAGCCTCCACAGCCCTCATAGCAGAGTGCTGCCCTGCCCTGGCTCTCATAGCCACCACATATAAGAGCCTCCCTGATCATTTTACACTTTCATCAGATATATCATTGTATCACCCTTTATAAACACGTTTTGGCACACAAAATTAGACTTAGTTTTAGTTTTCGTAAAACAACCCTGGAAGCTAGGGCAATTCCACGCAAAACTGTCACGTCCATAACGCCAACTAAATGCCATAGCATTTGTATGGTGCAAATGATTATGTGAAAAGTTTTTCACGTAAGTTCTACAACCAAGAACAGTGAATGCTCAAATTTCAAGTAATCATCCTTCACATCATACCATACCATGTTCATTGTGTTGGCGTTATGAACGTGACAGCTTTGCGTGGAATTGCCCACTAGATGAACATAGTGGGCTTCACAGCATTCAGTGATGCAGGAAACAGCATCCCTTCCCTTGGGTGACGCGCTGGGACAGCACTACATAGTTAGTGTGGTCATGGTATATGGTCATGAATAAATAAATAAATATAACCATACCTATAAAGAGCTAGGCTTATTTAATCATTATTAATAGAATTTGTAGATGTGTAAATCACTTTGGATATTAACTTCCACTAAATATAACATTCTAATAACTATAACGAGACAGCCATACAGCCAAACAGACATTCAAATAACTGTTTTACACTTAGGGCCTTACTGAGGGGCAGAGTGCAAAGTCTTTAAACACTAATTTACAAACGAGGCTTTGCTAATTCAACATTATGGGTAAGACCTTAAGTGCAAACATTGCTTCCACATGCCACACGATCTCTATCTGTCTTCATGCGAGAGAGCTTTGCTTGTTGCCAGACTCTGCACCTTGCCTGTGGTTTAAAGTGGACGTGAAACAACGTCCTTTTTATGGTTTTGGTACAAAGTAAAATTTGTTGGAATTTATTTTGAGTATTCGAAGTCCCTACGAGTTGTTCTAGTTCTCCATGGTGTGTTCCCACGTAGCCTCTGTGTAACACAGACCCGTGCAGTTGTGTCCGAGAGCCGTTTCCTAACCCCTGCATGTGACAGGCCTGTCTCTTGGTGTTGGGTGACCTTCCCGCAGTCTTGGAGAGGAGAGCCGGGGTCTTCTGGGGCGGCTGCTGGACTTGGGGATAGGACACACGGCGTCTGGTCACTGAGCACCGAGCGCCCAGCCCACGGGAAGTATTCACACACACCGCAACGACTCAATCAGTCACTCACACACACACACACATGCATCTACAGACACACATAAATACACACACGTACACACACACATACTGTACACACACACACACACACACACACACACACACACACACACACAAACACACACACAAACACACATGCATTGCAAATACACATATACAAGTTAATAAAAATAAAAATATAAAGACATACTTGTGTATTTTATTTATTTTATATTTTGTGAACATAGATGTTCACAAACACACGTATGCACACACACACACACACACACACACACACACACACACACACACACACACATATAGAGCTGGACACACCCATGAGCTGGACACACCCATGTTTATCATATTTGGTGACAAGTGATGACTGGGAGTCTGTCAGTGCGCGGATGAAGTTCCTTTCCACCCCCGATTCCCCCACTTACAGCACCGAGCAAGAATGAGAGGAATTAAAAAAACAAAAAGGCGCGGGTGAGATCAGACACAGTGCCCAGTTCACAGAGGGGGTGTCAGTGTGTGTGTGTGTGTGTGTGTGTGTGTGTGTGTGTGCGTCTGGTGTGTGTGTTTGTGTGTGTGTGTGTGTGTGTGTGTGTGTGTGTGTGTGTGTGTGTGTGTGTGTGTGTGGGGTGACACACTGGCCAGCCAGCTCCAGGGTCCTTCCACAGTTCAAACGGTGAAGGGCAGAGCAGGGAAACCCCCCCCGCCAACTTCTCCCCCCGACCAGCCGAACGGTGTCCAAGGGTGGTGCGGCCCGTGTCTGGCTACTGGCTCCCCTTCTCTCCTCTCCTCTACTACCCCTCTTCCTCCTCTCCTCTTTTCCCCTTTATTCTCCTCTCCCCTCCTTTCCCCTCCTCCTCTTCTCTCCTCTCCTCTTCTTTATTCTCCTCTCCCCTCCTCTCCTCTCCCCTCATCCTCCTCTCCTCTCCTCTTTCCCCCTTTATTCTCCTCTCCCCTCCTCTCCTCTCCCCTCCTTTCCCCTCATCCTCCTCTCCTCTCCTCTTTCCCCCTTTATTCTCCTCTCCCCTCCTCTCCTCTCCCCTCCTTTCCCCTCATCCTCCTCTCCTCTCCTCTTTCCCCCTTTATTCTCCTCTCCTCTTCTCTCCTCTCCTCTACTGCCCCCTCATCCTCCTCTCCTCTCCTCTTCTTTATTCTCCACTCCTCTCCTTTCTGTTCCTCTTAACGCTCCGCTCATAAAAGGTATATTTATGAATGACCACACAGTCAGATCCGGGCCTCCCCTGACTCTTGCCCTCCCTTCCATTCCTCTCTCCCTCCCTCCCTCCCTCCCTCCCTCCCTCTCTCCATTCCTCCCTCTCTCCCTCTGTCTATCTCTCCCTCTCTCCCTCCAACTCCATGTTGGCCCCTCTGCAACTCCGGTACCTGTGATTGTCCCTCAACATAAAACCGCTGCGCTAATATTTCTGTTCCCAGCGCAGCTTTACTGCACGCATGAAACCTGGTAATCTTTAAATATGCGGCCTGTTAACATCTGTTCGAGCTTTATTGCTCCCCGCACGACTCGCACACGCGCAAAAAAAAACGCGGCGTCGAGGCTGCGTAAGAGTTCACTTTAATAGCGTAGTTAATGTTAACTGCAGAACCCGCTGAACAAATGTGTGTGTCGGCGGCGCAGGCCGCAAAACGGACAGGAAATGACTTGATTTGGGTGAACGTCTACAGAAGGGATATGTGTCCACTGGGGGGAAGCCATAACGGGCGCTCCCTGAGAATCACACACAGAGACCACCGGCACTCTCCTTCAGCTTCTACTCCCTCTCCCTCTCAGAGTGTGTGTGTGTGTGTGTGTGTGTGTGGGTATGGGTATGTGTGTGTGCGTGCGTGCGTGCGTGCGTGTGTGTGTGCGTGTGTGTGTGCGTGCGTGTGTGTGTGTGTGTGTGTGTGTGTGGTAATTATCGTAGAGCACTGAATATGTCCGTACAGTACGTCTGTCTGCCTCATCTATCTTAACTGTCATTTTTTGCAAATGTTTTCATTTGACGATCTACCATAGAACAAAGGGACTTTATCATAATTAAATTAAAATCATTATGAAGTATAATCATTTCATTCAGCTTTTTGCTGCTACTATGCATCTGTCTGGGTGCATATATGCAAACAATGCATGTGTGCGTGCATACATATGTGTGTGTGTGTGTGTGTGTTTGAGGGTATGTTGACACGAGTGTTGGGGGGTCTGGCACAAACATAGACACACACACACACACACACACACACACACACACACACACACACACACACACACACACACACACACACACATGCGCACACACACACACACACTCACACACACACCAGAAGCTGTGAACAGAGCTGGGAGAGACGGATGACATAGCACCCCGAATGCCACCCCCACCCCCCACCCCCCAAACGAGAGCTTCAGGGGTGCGGCACAAAATCTGGCAGCACATTTGTGGCTGTGTCGGTGCCATCGGGGACACCTGGTACGGGATGGGGACGTGCCAACGGATGGGGGGGGGGGGGGGGGGGCTGACAGATAGGACAGGGATGCTGAAAACAGCTGAGATCCAGGGACAAAGTCAAAGCCATGCCTGGCCCACACACCTCATAGTACAGTACAGCATACACACCCACCGTGATGAGAGAGAGAAAGAGGGGATAGAGGGAGAGAGGGAGAGAGAGATAAAGAGGGGGAGACATAGAGAACATGAGAGGGAGAAGGGAGGGTAGTACATATCCATGTCTAAGGTCCGCCATGAATGACTCCATTACACAGATACACAGACACACCTGCACATTTACTATATTAATTATTTAGTCACATGCCTTCTCATTCTTTGTGAGGGTTTCTCTTACACTCTTGTCCTCTCCTGTCTTCCTCTATTCCTTATTCCTTTCTCTCTCTTTATCACACACACACACACACACACACACACACAGACACACACACACACACACACACACACACACACACACACACACACACACACACACACACACACACACACACACACACACACACAGACACATGTTCTAGTAAGTGTGTGTGTGTGTGTGTGTGTGTGTGTGTGTGTGTGTTGCGCCTAATGTCTGATAACAATCCTGTCCAGGAGACAGAGACTAATTGCAGGCCATCATTCTCCAACTGGCTCTCCTCTCTGTTTCTTTCCCCTCTTCTCCTCTCCTCTCTGCTCCTCTCCTCTCCTCTCCTCTGCCCTCTGCTCCTCTTTTTCTCTCTGCTCCTCTCTTTTCCTCTCCTCTCCTCTCCACCTCTCCTCTTCTCTCCTCTCTTTTCCTCTCCTCTCATCTCTTCTCCACACCTCTCTGCTCCTCTCCATATCTTGGCCAAACTCCACTCATTATAGTCCTGCTCCAATATGGCCCCTGATGTTGGAAGGCTCTTTAATGGCCTCCATAAAATAATACTGCCTCTGTCTGCCACACTGACCAACTGACTGACCTGCCGCACATACTGTAGGCCACGCGCCCACTGGTCTGGTGCCCTATTGCACACTGGATACACATTGAATCCGTACTGTACGTCAGAGAGCCAGAAGGCATCTGATATTGAATTTACATGTAACAACAACTATACATAATGTATGCCCTTGGATGCTAGAATAGAATAAGTATAAGATTAAAAACAGAA
>NC_055975.1:24910788-24928288 GCF_018492685.1 Alosa sapidissima | reverse complement strand
TGGCTAATTCATTATCCCGGCCCATCGGATGAATTATCGTCGTTTGTCTCAAAGAATAAGGTGTGAAAGGCAAGAAAAATGAAGAAACAAACTGTAGAGCACATCAGAGGAGGAAACCGTGGAAAGAAATCTAAAAAGGATTACCTAAAGATTTTCTCCCCAAACAGCGATCTATATACAACTAAAAGACAATCAATTATGCCTCAGCCTGGGCTTTGCTTAAAGGATTCTAAATCAGTAATTAAGCAAACAAGCCGATTCGGCTTTAATTTATACATCATTGACGTGGCGCCTCAACAAGTTTTTACCTCTAATTAGGTTAATTAATGGTTTGAGACGAATGTCGGTCCGAGGAGAGGGAGTGTTTCATTCGGATCATTTCTATGTGGGCGGCTTGGCTATGGACGAGGGAGAAAACATTGGATTTATAATGTATTTATTTTAAATATTATATAGGTGAAATGTCAGATATGCAAAGTCAAGCGTTGGGTTCTATAGAGTGCCCTGAGTCTATTATTATTGGTGCAGTTTTTTTTTTTCTTTCAAGTATATTTTTGGGCTTTTTGCCTTTTATTCCGATAGGACAGTGAAGATAGACGTGAGTGAGTGGGAGGGAGAGATATAGGGTGGGATCGGGACATGACCGCAGGTCGGATTCGAACCTTGGTCCCCGTGTGCACTTGGACCCATGCATGGTATGGGCGCTGTAGCCTGTTGCACCACAGCGCCCCCCATTAATGGTGCTGTTTAAAGGAAGATGATTGAAATGAATTTAGTCTTCCTCAACCCCTCGTGTGGAGTTCTTCTACCACGGAGACAGCAGGTTTACTGTCTGGCCATGCGCGGCTTTCCCACAGCCTAACAGAGGGAGAGGGATTTGAACAACAGACGGTCTTCTTTCTGAGTGATAGCAGCTACCTAGTGTACTAGATTAAAGCCTCCTTAGGTGCTCCTTAGAGTGTATAAGTAACATTTTTGTGGTGGGTGTGTGTTATTTACATGTCAAGGTGCTCTGTTATGTGGTGGATTTGTGATGTCTGAGAATGTAATGTCTGGGCACTGCTTTATGCTGTAGAATGCACATGATGTCCATTGCAGAGGATGTGATGTTATGCAATGTGATGACTGTGAAACGAGTACTTCCTGTTATTAGGCACTGACACACACACACACACACACACACACACACACACACACACACACACACACGGAGACGTCATGTGATGGGCATGATGAGAGTATTTCCTGAGATTAGCCACTGACACACAGCTGTTGCAGGCTCTCCCAGCAGGCAAGGGTTATTAGTGTGGTGCACACACACACAGGCACACACACACATTATTTATATTATTTATATATATACATATATATATATATAATAACCATGTGTGCTGCTCCAAAACATGAATGCAGGCATGCAATAGTCCAAGTGCATCCAAACACACCACACAAATATTTTCACATGCACCCACAGACACACCAACACACAAACACACACCAACATACACACACACCTCGCACACATATCCACTCTGTTGTGAGCGCCTTTGATGTGTATATTGGAGTTCGGTGGGAGGCATCCCACTTCACACTGGGTCTGTCAGCTCAGTGCCATCTGCACCAGTCAGGCACGCATACCCGGGGCGCCCGCCGATGCCCGCGCCTCACCGCCACCACTACAGGTAATCCTGCCACTACCCACAATCCCCGGCACCTCGGGGTCAGCCAATGAGGGCATGCTGGGATTTGTCAGGGAGAGAGGACGCAGAGGGGAGCAGAGAGTTTTGGCGACAAGGACGACAGGCTAGAGAAGAGAGAGACATGAGGAGAGGAGTGGAGAGGGGTAAAAAGAGAGGGATGAGAGAAAGAGAGATGAGGAGGAGAGGAAAGGAGAGAAGAGAGGAGGGGGGTGAAAAGAGAGAGATGAGAGAGAGATGAGGAGAGGAAAGGAGAGAAGCGAGGATAGGAGAGAGATGAAAAGAGAGATGAGAGACAGAGAGAGATGAGGAGGAGAGGAAAGTAGAGAGTAGTGGAGAAAAGAGAGGAGAGAAAGAGATGAGGAGGAGAGATGAGAGATGTGGAGAGGTATGAAAAGAGAGATGAGGGGAGGAAAGGAGAGAAGAGGGGATGATAGAAAAAAGAGAGGAGAGGCGAGGACTGAGTAGAGAGATCTGATCTGAGGCCAGTGGTTAGGAGAGGCCCAGTGGTTAGGAGAGAGGCCCAGTGTCTAATTTCTGACTTCTTCATGTGATGCAGATGCCAGAGCATATTCCTCCTACAGAATGGAGACAGGTCTCATTTCTAGTATCGAATGTCCAATCGCATATACTACTGACAACATGACTCAGAAAACATGATATATTTCCTAATTACACTGCAACACTTCCAATGTTTGATACAGAAAAATATGATGTAAGCGTGATTAGATAACTCCTGTCTCTATTAAATGTAACAAATAACAACAACTATGTACAGTATATTTTTTTAAAACACAGATGTGAGGTCTCATTAAAATGTAGACTGGTTGGGTTTGGAGAAAGAGAGTAAACACAGGTGGACACTGCTGAGGATTCTGGGATTCATTTGTTTCAGGCAAGCACACACACACACACACACACACACACACACACACACACACACACACACAAACACACCCACACACACACACACACACTCCAGAGAGGACTTTAGCCTCACCACTCCTGAGTGGTATTTTGATTGTGCATTTGTGTGTGTGTGTGTGTGTGTGTGTGTGTGTGTTTGTGTGTGTGTGGGGTAACGTGGGGGTGTGGGGTCATTTTTAGATACCCCCACCCCACCCCACAGAAGACAGCCTGTCTGGGAGGGAAGAGGTGATAATTTACGGAGAGCAGGACAAAGCAAATAATCATCGTCTTAAATGGACCATGAGGAGTGCATATGGCCCTGAGTGCTAGCACTCTCCAGTCCTCTCGTCACACACACACACACACACACACACACACACACACACGCACACACACACACACACACACACACACACACACACACACACACAGATACACATACAACACACCCTCTTCCCCACCCATACTTTTCCATCCCATAATGCTCCAACGTCAGCCCTACAACCAGCGTCTTCACCACCCCAGAACCTTTCTGTCAGTGCAGACTAAAAGCAGGAGTTCTACTTCTGTGGATTCGGCCTGTATAGATAGAAATGATGCAGTCTATACAAATAGAAATCAAGTGGTCCATCCCGTTAGAAATGATGCAGTCTATACAAATAGAAATCAAGTGGTCCATACCGTTAGAAATGATCTATACAAATAAAAATCAAGTGGTCCATATCGTTAAAAATGATGCAGTCTATACAAATAGAAATCAAGTGGTCCATACCGTTAGAAATAATGCGGTCTATGCAGTTGGAAATCAAGTGGTCCATACCGTTAGAAATGATACAGTCTATGCAGTTAGAAATCATGCATGCGGTCTATGCAGTTGGAAATCATGCAGTTTATGCAGATAGAAATGATGCAGTTGGAAATCATGCATGTACCGATAGGTCTTTATGTGTACTGTTTTCATTTGTATATACATGGAAGCATCTGTTTAGCCCCAAACATATGAACATGATTAATGATGAGATACAGTAACATTTCGTACCCTATGTGCTACGGTCATAATAACGACCCAATGGTTTTAACCCTATGTGTGATAATAAGAAGCCTGTGATTTTAATATTTTAATATCCAGCTGTTTATTTATGACTTGCAGCATGCATATGTGACCAAGACAGAGGGGGACAATGTGGCAATGTGCTACAGAGCAAAGATGGATATTATGAGTTATAAAGGGTGTGCTTCTGAGTAATTATAAACAGGGGGTATTGGGATATAAACAAAGCTAGTCATTCGAAATCCTTCAGCTCCCTTCTTCTGAAGAGCACATGAATGTACAAATCCAGCCAAGATATGGCTGAGGGCCTTCAGTTTGAAAATATACCTGGACAGTTGACTTTGATTCAAAAATAAAACAAAATGTGAAATATGCATGGCATATGCATTAAAGTCCATATAAGTCAAAATATGAGTTTAGCAGAATGATTAAATAAAAGTATGAATTGAAACTCATTTGATAAATTGTTGTATATAAATTACTATGAACAATGAGAACATGCCATGTATTATAATATAGAGATATTACTGTATATGTTCACCTCTGTATAACTCTCCTAGCTGTCTGTTGGTGCTGTGTGTGGGTTGATTATCCTCCTACAGCCCCAAACAGAGGGAGGGTCTGGAGTATGGTGGGGTGGGCCTATCTGTCCTGGGAAATAGAAATATGAAGAGGTGCCTGCCTTTGAAGTGAGGCTCCTATGGCAGGTGCTTAATTGGCTAATTGAACAGCCAATGTGAGCAAAGCCAAGAGTTCCGTGATAATCCAGTTCAATGTCAAGCAGTATTTCCTCCACAGCCCACCACACTCCAGTGGCCTCGGCACACACACACACACACACACACACACACACACACACACACACACACACACAAAACGACACATGCACACACACACACACACACACACACGCACGACATACGCAAATATAGTGCGCGCGCGTGCACACACACACACACACACACTGTCTCATTAGTATGCCAGTCAGTGTACAGCAGTGACAATGGATCACACATTCATTACCACAGCTCTAATTAATGGTGTTAAAGACTCACAAAAAAAATACAAGGGGAAATATCCACCTTTTCTCCGCCTCAAGCATGCCCAACAATGGCTGCTCACAAGGAGATGAACTGTTCAAGGATTTGGAGAAAGAGACTCAAATCAATTTTGAGGCTGGAACTTAAATAGGTCTGTCTGGATGCATTCATAATGTGTGTGTGTGTGTGTGGGGGGGTGAACAGAGCAATAGTTCCCCTAACAGGATTTGAGAATGTAGAGTCGTGTTGTCATCCACGAATGGAGCTCTCTGTTCTGTTCTGTTCTCTCACTGTGTGAGCATTTGCTAATCCTTCCTGTGTCTTCACTTCTGATCATTGTTACCCCCGTGTTGGAGCACGCGCGGAAGAGCCACACAATCGGCGGGCTGGTGAAACGGCACCAATCACACCCAGGGCCTCGTCTAAACTCCCTCTCCTCCCCTCTCCTCTCCTCCAGTGCCATGGAAAAGACAGGAAGGGTGAAATTGTCTTTTGCCTCTGCCGCCGCTGAGACGGAATCCATCGCTAGGCCATTGACACTTAATACTCGTCTCCGCCTTTTTGGAACACGAGCTTTGTGGGAATGATAAATCGGGCCAATGCGCACTTGTAATAACCCCAACGCATGCTAATGAGAGGGGGAACACGCAGGAAGCAGACAAAGGAGACATTAGCCGGAGCCTTCCTGCGATCCGGCCGGGACTAGCGGCGCCGCCACGTCCTGAATCAGGCAAATCCACCGCCTTTCTTTTCCCCCTGTGGCAGTTAAATTGAGAAATAGCTGTGAAGGAACGACCTTCATTTGCCCTTTGAACTGGAAGTTGTTCTGGGTGGTGAGGGGCTAGTGGGGGTGGTGGTGGTGGTGGTAGTTGCTCTCCTTCCTAAAGAGTTCAGTTGGAGTTGTTTGACAGAACATGTTTGTTAATGATGTATGTGAGTTTCTGCTTTGCTAATGAACAGAAAAGTCTATTGGCAAAGAAAAGCTAAAACATTCAAATGTACCTAAACAACATGTTGCAGTTCTGGTACTCTGGACTGTATACTAATGAACTAATATTGATTAGAGTAAGTGAAAGTTATTTATGACCAATTGTGTTATTTAACACCAATGACTAATCTTGCTACAGTATTTGTCTCTTGCTATTTGTCTCTCACTAACACCAGGACTAGCAGTACAGTAGCTACCACAGTGACCATTGTTTTGTTCGGTCTCACCATGCTGAAGCACCCAGGCAGTGTGAAGCCGTGGTGTTGGCTAAAAGGTAACCTTTTCTCTGGCATGTTCCACCCTTCATCAGATGCAATTACCCCATTTTTAAAGATATCATCAAGGTCAGGCTAAATGCTGAGGTCCCTAACAGCCACGAGACACGTGCAGGGCTGAACATACTCGTCACATGCTAAGTGCAGCTCAGCTAATTGCTAATTTAGTCTCCGGTTTCATTAGGATATTATTTATGCACACAATGTCAGCTCTATAAAGCATTACATGCTTTAGTGAGATCTTAATGGATGTGGTCATCCATTTCAGGAAAAAGAAAACCCTAAGACGGTGCCTTCACTGTAAAGCAGGCCAACACATTACATGCAATTTACTCAGACTCAGATACCCAATAGAAGACAGTGTGCTAGTTTTTTTAGGTCGTTGCATTCCAGTTCTAGAAGCGCTTTAACGATCCGTGTGAACGTTCCAAACCCATGTCTGGACACTACAGCCTGGTTCCCTCAGAGAAATCAGTACATAAATCTAGGCCAGCGTTGGGGCCGTGATCTGGCACCCAGACCAATCGATAGCCAAGGACAATCCTTACATATCATCACACGAGGTTAACTCTTTTGGGTGCAGCTAATAATGACACTGCTGTCTTAAATTTCTTTTTTCCATTAATTATACACACAGATTTCCAGAGGTTGCTACCCACTGATGATTGACTGACTTTTCTCTGCACTTTCTGGTCATTAACATTTGAGCTTGAGCGTTTGCTTTTTCACTGATGAATCATGTTGCCATTTCTATCTGTGAATGTGCTTCTGCAGCCTTTGCTTGGAAAATTATTTCATAGAAGAAATAATCTCGACTGATTCTGAAAATGCACCCATTTTACAATTGTTACATTGTTACATCATTGTAATTTCCTCTGTAAGCTTTGCTTTCATTGGCCACTGCAGCTTTGAAGGAGGTTCTCAATGAGGGTAACTGGCAGTGAAACAAGCTGTTATTAATAATAACTGTGGATCATTTCTACATCTGCCATCACTGGCTTATTTCTAATTTTTCTACAGCTGCATTTTAACAGTTTGTTTCCCAAGTTTATCTTTGCTGTGAGCCATCTTTGCATTTCGGTTTCCTGGAAGGATGATTATTTCTTTTAACAGTGCCACGCGTAAATGTGTGAAGCGATTTTTTTTGTTTTGTTTTTATTCTATTTCATTCAGACTAAGCCTTACATGCCCCCACTCTCATGAGCTCTGTTATGTCTGTGCTGTTTACCAGCCCTGGACAGTGACCCTGTGTGTTCACAGCAACAGTCAGAGGGCAATAAAGAACCAAATTGGGGATGTGCTTTTAAGATAATCATAATCTCTGGGATCCAATTCTGTATCCTATTTACCAGGAGAGTAAGCTATTCAAAATTAAAATGAGTCTATCATCCGTGAGTATCATAAATGGGTATTTATGGGGATTAGAGGATTTCCAAGCCCATCTGAACATATAAACTGCCCTGCATATTTTCTTTCCCTCCACTCTCATTCTCTCTCTCTATCTCTCTCTCTCTCTATCTTTTGGGTAAAGGGAAGTAAGGGGAGGGGCATAATTACCATGCAACAGTAACAAAAGTGACATGTTTGAGGAACAGATAAAAAGACATAAATTGGCTGGTAATGGCGATATTTCCTCATCTCTAGAAAAGCCCATTTATTCTGGCTCTCAACAAATCAAGGCACTGTCATTCGCCACTCATCTCCTGGCCAGAGGGCCCCACCGACAATTTCTAGCAGTAAGTGAACGGGGGAATGCAGATGAGGTCCTGGCTAACGACGGCTCTCGGCGGCGGCGCGTGGCTCGCTCGGCTCGGGCAGCTGCTGCTCGCCGTCCTCCATTTCTAAATCACCCGTAATGGGGGCAGGACCTCTGCAGCACTAAAAAGAGAGAACTGACACGCTGGACAAACTGTGAATTTTTTCCCCCCAAGAAGAGGCGATATTGCACATCTGTCACTGCTGCGTAGACAATTACTCACAGAGCGGAGAGAGAGGGAGAAAAAAAAAAGAACTGGAGATGTGCCGTGTGTGTGTGTGTGTGTGTGTGTGTGTGTGTGTGTGTGTGTGTGTGTGTGTGTGTGTGTGTGTGTGTGCGTGGAGAAAGAGAATGAGGGAGGAGGGGGGGGGGGGCTTGCTGTCTGTCTGCTAGGGTTGTTAAGTAAGCTAAGCAGGAAGGATTGCTTCTTGGAGCTGGAGGCCTTTGTCACTGCGTATTGACTCCTGCCTCCCTAATTGTTCCTTCATTTATCCAGTGGTGTTGGTGTTTACGGAGTAATTAAAGCCTAGCATGGCATTTACCCCATACCTCCGCTAATGAATAAATGAGCGACCGGGAGATCCTCGAATCAAACGCTTCCTCCTCCGAGCCGTCCTCCCCACTCCCTCCCCTCCTGACGCCTGCTTCCTGTTCCCGACGCCATGGCGACGGCGACTCTCGAGGTTAATTCAAGGTTACTTGTTCGGCAAACATGGAATTTGGTACAATTATAACGGTGGCCTTTGCACTCCAACAAATTGACTTACAAGTAAACATTTGAGAATATGTATTGCATTACACGGGCCCCTAAACTGCAACTATTGGATTGCAGGCTAAGTATCTGAACTGTGTCTGAAACAATTAGCTCATTGTATTATTTAATTGAGATTACGGATGGAATAAATCAAATACCAAACACATTCTCCATAAATCAAACAGTCCGACAAGCAGTCAATGGATCAGTTTTCAGTTCATGGACCAGAAAATGCTCTTTCTAACTGTGTTTCAGAGTATTGCTGCAGCATGTCTGAGCGTTCAGACCTAAAAGCTTCAGATGAGTGGATGCGAACCCTACATCATTTTTCAGACTTGGGGTTAGATCTCTGCACCTCTTTTGTTGAATTAGCTCCTGCTCAAGAGTCTCCCGCCTGCCTCTCCCGAGCCGTGAACCGGTGGTGTTGCTCATTTAAAACGCTGAAAGGCCTTTTTAACGCTCGCGGCCCCCTCGTCCTATCCTGTGCTCTTCGACCAATGAAAGTGGAGATGAATGAGAGTGTCCACTCTGCCACCCACTCCACCCGGCACTTAGCGTGGACACGCAGGTTAATGACCGCAAAAGAACGCTATAAGTAGCCCAAATATTAGCCTGATGATCTTCACCCCGTCGTCACTGAGCGCGCTCCATTAGGGAAGGAGCCTTGCCGAGCCGCCGCATTGAGGCGTTATGTCAAACACAAATGGGTCTGTCAGGCCTCGCAAAGACAAGTTTTAGTCCTGGATAACAGCGCGCGAGCACTTGCTGAACATCGCTGTCAACCGGGCGATCAATAGCCCGGGTCAGTGGGGAGAGGGGAGAGGAGAGGTGCAGACGCGAGCGTAAAAAAGGCCTGATTTACTGGCCACTGACAGCACAGGATTTTACCACACTTTCTGTTAGCCTCACGTCTGATTTTGATACATAACACACACACACACACACACACACACATGCGCACAGCCTACCTCTGTCTGTGTGTGTGTGGGTGGGTGTGCATGTGTGTCAGTGTAGATACACAATCTAAGTTGGGTCTAGGTTATTTTTATGGTTACATACACTACATTCACACTAAGAGTCCAGTATTTCTCATAAGAGTGGAGGACTATCCAGATATTGGCCTTTCAGGCTTTTAACAATGAAAATAAATTTCCAACACCTGGCCAACACTTCCTGAAGGTAGTGCAGTGCGCAGCTACCTGATGAGATTTCTCACAAACCCATGCTGTGGTGAAAGTGGGGAGTTAGCGAGGTCACAGCCCTCTTCCCGTAATATGAAAAAATAGCTCAAACCAGCCGGCTAATGGCCAGGCAAGGTGCGAAGTAGACAGGTATTAAGCGCTACACACGCCCGGAGAGCGTGAGGCAATTCTGCAGCGGGTGGTCCAGGTATGGCGAACTGGGTGGCGCGGACGCGGAGGGTGGCGCGGCGCTGTGTGGTGCGGCGCGGTGTAGCGCGGCAGCGGAGGAAGGCTAAGTGCTTGCGCGTGTCAGGTGTGCGGAGCCAATGAGCCTTGGCTCTGCTGGGGAGCAGCAGGAGCGTTCATGCTCCGCTTCCCACTCGCATAGCAGTTACAGAAAAATCAGTAAAATAAATGAGTTGTTAAAAACCGAAAAAGTTCCACCAGAATGCCAAGTCTCCCCTGCAGGCGCACGCTTGCGTCGGCCTTCCATTGTGTCGTCGGCACGCCTGTGTGCCAGCTGATCCTCCCAACACTCTCCTGGTTTTGCCCGTTGGATGACACGTTATTGCACTGTTAAGGAATGTGGCATGGGAGACACCTACTGTATGTGATCATTAATCAACCCGCATTCAAAACAAATAAGGGACTTATTTGAACTTTCCAGGTTTTTGCACATAGGAGGGTGCAGAAGGAATGCTACATGTGGCACAACAACGTGGTCTCTAAACAACCCCCTGCAAAACAGATAATGGATTGAAACGGCAGTGCTGGACGAGTTTAAAATCGGCTTCATCTTCCATGATGAGGGACGTATATAAAAGCTTAAGTGGACGCAGAAGCAATAAAAACAAAAGACAATTTATGCTGTTGCTGCTGCTGCTATTGGTGTTGGTGTTGCTGTTGGTGTTGCTGTGGAGGCCAGCTCCTCTCCCGTCTGGGACAGTGTGCCAAGTCTGCCCTATGGCAGTGCAGAGTGATTCAGTGATACATAGAGCTCAATAATGGAACACAAGCTCCATCTCTCTCTCTCTCTCTGTCTTTCTCTCTCTCTCTCTGTCTTTCTCTCTTACACATACACACAAATACACACACACACACACACACACCTGCTTGCAGGGAGCCCCCCCCCACAGACACACACACACACACACATTTCAGAGAGCAGCCAATGCCAAGTCCTGTGTTTTCTCTGGGGTTAGTGACGGTGTGTGTGTGTCTTTGTGTGTGTGTGTGGGGTTGGTGACGGGGTGTGTGTGTGTGATGGTGCAGCCTGGTAGGAGGCACGAGAGTCTTTGCTTGTCTGTTTGGGTTTCTTTAAGATCACTGAGCTGCCCAGAGAGTGTTTGGCTGCTGGGTTTGTCACCCGGGCGTACACACAAACACAAGCACACAAAGATTAGTGCGGGTTGTACGTGTGTGTGTGTGTGTGTGTGTGTGTGTGTGTGTGTGTGTGTATCTGTGTGTGTGTGTGTGTGTGTGTGTGTGTGTGTGTGTGTGTGTGTGTGTGTGTGTGTGTCTGTGTGTCTGTGTGTGTGTGTGTGTGTGTGTGTGTGTGTGTGTGTGTGTGTGTGTGTACATGTATCTGTGTGTGTGCGTGCGTGTGTGTGTGTGTGTGAGAGAGAGCACAGGTAATTAGGGTTGTCTGTACCTATCCAGAGACTGATTGCCAATGGATGCAGCTCCTCCTGTGGGAACGGCTCATCTCTCTTTCACTGTCACACGCACTCACACGCACACACACACACACACACACACACACACACACACGCATCAACAGAGCCTATGTCAGCAATATATCCCATAGAGAGAGAGAGAGACAGAGAGAAAGAGGGAGAGAGAAAGAAGGAGAGATATAGAGAGAAAGAGAGAGAGAGAGAGAATGTGTGAGACAGAGAAGAATCACTTTTATACAGAATAAAAGTGAGAGAACTGGAGGGAGAGGATGAAATAGTAGTTAGAAGGATGGTAGAGTAGAGAGTAAAACACAGTGAGACAGAGGGAGAGAGAGAGAGAGAGAGAGAGAGGTAGAGAGGAGGAGAGAAAAGATAAGAGGAGCAAGGAAGAGAAAGGGATAATCTGTCTAAAGGACTGTAATTCTCTTAATTCCCCTAATAGGCTATGAGCGCAAGCCGCCATACTAGCATCCTGCCCAGCAGATCAGGTCACCGTGACAACAAGCCTCCTAAATTCAAAATCCTAGTTACCAAAAGGTGCCATGCTCTGCGAGGTGTCATTAGAAAGAAACACAGCACCCCCCCCCCCCCCCACCCACACACACACACACACACGCACACACACGGGTTAAAAAAAAAAAAAACAGGCTCTCTTAAGCCTTGGCATACAGCCCACACACCTGACCAGAGGGGCAAGATGATCTTTGGGAACTTGTGAACTCTTAACACCAAAATATCACAATGTTAAGCCATTTAGTGGTGTGGTGTGGGGGGAGATTAGAGTGAGGGTCCACGAGCAGAGCATGACCCCCCCCCCCCCCCCCTGTCTCTCTCAGCCAGCCAAAGCTGAGTGGAGAGGCAACAAGCTAATTATTAGCACGACAGATGGGCTGTGAGCGCTTTGTTTTTCTGCTTCCTGTCGTTAGCTTTGAGCAGAACAATGCTGTAGTAGTCTTGTTCATTCAACTAGATCTGTAACCTCATCATTGAACTCATTGTCATTTCCTGGTTGTATTCCTAGTTGTTGATTATTCCTGGCTTACATGTATGATTGTTGTACAGTATGCTTTGGTCACAATCCACTACTTCAGACAGTCTTCAATATGTGCTGTTCTGTGACATGGTAAAGCTTCTGCAAACAATAATGTTTGTGTTCACTGAATCAGTCATGTGTGGGTGCCACTTTAGAATAATGTCCTATGCCAACCATTCAATCTCACACGCACGGAGCTGTTACTGTAAATGGATTTGAATTCTAAAGAAAGCTTTGAGCTATTGCGAACAATTCCTTAAACAGTATTTGTTTTACTGTCTGCATTCATCATAACCTCAGTAAACTACAGAAATGCACAGCCCTGTCGAGAGCAGAAAAACTCTATTTTCATCTCTGTTGAAGAGAGATGATAAAACTACCCCCTCCCTCACGACTCAGCCAGCATATGGGTAGGAAGCGTGTGCTTTGTCTACGCGTCTGCAGGCACGTCTACAGGCCCAAACTTTGTTTTTGCGTCTGGCGTCTGGCTGTCATGCCGTCTCCTTGTTTGTCTCCCTGCCTGCGGAGGCGAGTTAATCAGAGTCTTTAGCCTCCCAGCATCCTCTCCTCCGAACCCCGAGAGGTCTGGAGCCGGGGTCAAGCTGTCGGGGCGCCCCACATCCACAACCACCACCCCCCCCCCCCCCCTCTCAACTTTCTTATTCTCTCCGTAAAAAAATTCTTCAGTCGGCGCAGCGGGGCGAGATCTGACAACGGGCACTCGTGATGGCGACGGAGGCCTCGAGGATGTCCTTGTCTTGGGTAAGATTCTCGCGAGGGCGCCGTCCCCGAACACACGCGGGTCTCCAAATAAATGCTGGTCAAAGAGGATTACACACAGAGATCAACCTGTGTCTCCCCCCCTCCTCTCCTTTATTCTTTTTCTCTTTTATCCCTTCTTCTCACTTTTCTGCCCGCCACACCACCACGCTCCTGTTGAACTCGCGGCGGGGAGCTAATCACTAGGTGCAGGGGGAACCTGGTGGCCTGGGCTAATTTGTGTTACATTTCACAAAGGCCCCCCCTCGCTGTGCAGGGGCACAGGCCAGACACCTGCAGGCGCCCAGAGTGGAACATGAAAGTTTAGGGAAACATTTGAGGGAAAACCGCACGACTCAGCCCAGACCTGCACCATACCTCAGCCAGAGTGTACACAGAGGCGGACTCGGCCCAGACCTGCACCATATCTCAGCCAGAGTGTACACAGCAGAACCCAACACTATATCATTATATATTCAGCAGACAACCCAGAACTACAACATTATATATTCAGCAGACAACCCAACACTTACCATTACATATTCAGCAGACAACCCAACACTTACCATTATATATTCAGCAGACAACCCAACACTTACCATTACAGTATATATTCAGTAGACAACCCAACTCTTATCATTATATATTCAGCAGACAACCCAACACTATATTATTATATATTCAGCACACAACCCAACACTATATTATTATATATTCAGCAGACAACCCAACACTTACCATTATATATTCAGCAGACAACTCAACACTTACCATTATATATTCAGCAGAAAACCCAACACCTACTATCATCTGTTCAGCAGACACTGTTTCTCCATAATGATTTACAGTTTAGCAAAGGTGTTTCTGTATTAAAACGAGAAAAATACTTTAGATATATTACAGTATAATACAGATTTTTCCATCATGAATTATGCACCCTGTGTAATGAACATGTGACCCAAGTGTAGCCTCTGCCAGCTGGCTCTGATGTCACCGCCTTGTTCCATCAGTTAAGCTACAGACACAATTATGTTTTGGTCAAATACATTAATAGACATAATTCAAAATCCTCCGCACACCCTTTTTTTTTGTAAGTGTTTAGTTTTATTACAACATTACTACCATTAGTGGGCTATTATGTTAAATAAATAATAATATGAAGAGGACAAAAACAAATAATGAAATAAAACAACTTTTTATCCTAGCAGAATTTCGAATGTGCATCAATACGTGCAAACAGATATGAAGTATCGATTCCAAACTTCAGCTAAGCCATTAGGGAACTTCAATAATCTGGAGTCAGTTCAGAGGTTCATGACGGTGGAGGAGCTACATGAGTTTCATATTGACCACGGCACTCAGCAGTCAATGCGCCTTACTGTCAATGCAGCCGATTGACAATCGCTTCCCCAGTTTGAGCAGCACAGAAAAAAAAAGAACGCTCATTTAAAATGTATTGAAACCACTGACAGCCTTTCAGAATAAGATGAAGAAAAATAATACACAAATAGGCTTTATGGATTACACAATCATATTGTAGAACATTTATATTGCAACAAAAAGCATATTTCAATTCCAGAGGAAGATGTTCTTGCACGCAGTGTGTGCAGACAGTGTAATTATTTCATTCTCAGGAGCGAAATCACTTTATAACATGGATTTGCATAAAATTGGTGTCATACAAAGCCTGGATTAGTAATTCCAAAATGAAGCCTTTCTCAAGCCATTACTATTTCCATTACAGTTTTGTGTGGATGAGCAGAGAAAGGAAAGAAAACAAAGCATTACTCAGGCATTGGGTGAAAATAGAAAGACAGAGTTAGAAAAAAGGAGAAAAAGAGAGAGAAAATATAAAATGGAGAGAGAGAGAGAGAGAGAGAGAGAGAGAGAGAGAGAGCTAATGTCTGTGAGACAGAGACACGTATTGCCACATAAAAACATGATTACATGAATGTATGCTATTATTGCATATGCTAAGCACTTTGCCTTAAATCCATAATCTTAATGCTAGCTTGTTTACTTTTTGACATGAAGGAGCCACAGTACAGCAGATTTCAGACAACTAATGTGTTGTCACCTCGTACTAATGAAGTATTAAGAAGCCATAGGATTTAAACACTGTGCACAGACACGGAAATGTTATCAGTGCTATTTTTGTGCCATTTCATTTAGTCTAAAATGATCATCATATGGTTTGCAAATAAGTATGTCACATTTACTGACATAAATTTAAATTTGATCGATTTGATTGGCGTGCTTATGCATTCTCAATGAAATAAATACCAAGATATATTCAACTAGGATTGTTTACCAATGTTTCCCCGGGTCTGCTCTGAGGAGCTGGAGTTGATTCTCTGCAAAGCTTAAACGCAGAGCAGGATTACATGCGTTTTGTTACACCATCTTCCGGTATGTGCGATTCCCTGGGTAAACATTGTGGTTTAGTTGCATGCGTCACATACAGTAAAAGGTGAATGACATTAATAAGATGTGACTGGTGTGAAAGCGGACCCCTAAACAGCAGCACCTAGTGGTCACAAATGGTATGAGCACGAAGAAAAGAGGCCATAATCCTCTCTCACACAGAGATAGAGAGAGTTGAGCTCTGTGTCCTCTTCTGTTGTTATTAAGGTGCAGACTTGCTATATTTTCAGAAGCTATATACTATACTTTGATGTTAACTGAGATGGGTAAGCCACTGCATATACTGAAATATAACGAAAGTCGTTGGCCTTGTGTCCAGAAACATGCTAATAGTTGTTTATTGACCCACACCAGTGCTTGTGTAGAGTAGCCTAATGTGGAGCAACTCTTAGCCTACTGTCTCTAGATCTCTCAGCACACGCCTCATACACTCATACCACTGTGTTTGTGTGTGTGTGTTTAAGTATGTATGTGTGTGTTTGTGTGTGTGTGTGTGTGTGTGGGGGGGGGGGGGGGTGTTGGAACATGCTGGTCCTTAATCCTTCTTCCTCTTACTTCAATCCTCTCAGCCAACTGGGTTCCAGGAAAGAGGTGCCACTTTGTATCATTCAATTGTTTCTTCGATTCCTATTCCTATTGTGCTTATCGATTCTGGCTCCCATCGATTCCTCATTTTAATAAAAAAAAAACATTAAAAAAATGTCTTTCTTAGAGATTCTATTTGTAATGCCAACTGGTTCTTTCTTAGAGATTCTATTTGTAATGCCAACTTTGCTTTTTTGACGTTCGTGCCGATTATGACGCGGTGAATTCTCCGAAAGCTTCCGTGTCCCACCTTTGCCCCTCCGCCTTTCCATGACTGCACCGGACGAAGCGTGGCCATCTCCATCTCCTCAAATAGCCCTGCTTGTCTAATTGGCTAAAGAGATGGATATCTACGATGAGCTTCTGTGGCAACTAATCGCGACAGCAGACTATGTGCCTAATTGCCAGCTTGTTAAGCAATTTGGATCCCAAAGTAGTTTTATTGATGTTGGATAAACATCGAGGTTGAGGAAAGGACACTGTAGATGAGGCTGCAGTTCGACACACTGTTTCCTGTACATCATGAAAGTAGCATAATAAAGATGGTGGATCCGCAGGTATTCACTGTTAGTCTAAATATCAGCAAGAATGCATAATGAATTGTTAATGAATAATATAGTAATTATTATTATCAGTCAAAAGGCATATAATTAAAACAGGAGTCTTGATGAAAGGGGTATCATGCTGTATCTTCAAATACCAAAAAAGGTTGGTTGTCAGAAGTGTTTTTTCACTGATATGTCTCTCGAAAGCAGGTGCTCTTTGGTTTCAAGGGGATACTTCTTGTCTTAAAAGAGTTGGTTTGACCAAAAAATTCCAAAGGCACACTGCTTTTTTATAGTTAAAAAGCCTTTAATTTAGGTGGGCTTACGCATTGCGACAAAACATGTCTTCATCAGAACATACAGGTTTAATGTTCACAGGTATCATGCTGTGTTATACTGCTGCATATTGTGCGGGTGGGTACACCGAATGGCAGTCTCTCTGTGTGTGTTGTGTGTTTACTCTCTCCACTTAGAGCAGGCAGATCAGGAGGGCCTCTAAACAGCATCAGGCCGCTCAGCTCCCCCTATGCATTACCTTAAGTGGAGATATGAGTGGCTTCGAAAGACTCCTGATCAAAAAAGACAAGTTGGGGTGGAAGAGAAAAATTGCTGTTGAGAGGCAGAATGCTGATTTTAAAAACTGGAGGGCGGTCTAAACTCAACTCAGCACCCTCCACCCACCCCACCCACAATGCTCTATATGTGTGTGTGTGTGTGTGTGTGTGTGTGTGTGTGTGTGTGTGTGTGTAGGGTTGGTTATGAAAGGCGTTACACTTGAACGATCCCCCTCAGCATTTGCATGCAGTGATGGAGACACATAAATATGC
>NC_055975.1:24903288-24905788 GCF_018492685.1 Alosa sapidissima | reverse complement strand
GTCTCCCCCGACCACGTCTGTGGCGGGCATTTCACAGAGCGCCCCTGTGGTCCTGGCGTGCGGCGGCGTCGTGCGTGCGTGCGAGACATGTTGTGTGGGTTACGTGCGCGCGCGCGTGTGTGTGTGTGTGTGTGTGTCACACTGGGTGTTGGCGACGCAAGGAAAAAACAGCAGAGACTGGACGTGTCAGAAAGGCACTGTGTGACAGCGAGCAATCTGTGGCAGTAATCTGACGTGTCTCGGTGTGACACTTGTCTCGTTTCATCTGAGGAGCCGTGCGGGTGGGGGAGCCCTCAAGACACTCACACACTCTACCCAGAAAGCAAAGTTTATTTCTTTGCTGTTGTCACTGCCGCAGAGGCGCATTAATCTTCATTATGGCCTGACGAGCAGCACCCTCTCTCTCTCACTTCCACTCTCCCTCACTCACTCTGTCTATCTATCTATCTGTCTGTCTGTCTGCCTTTTTCTGTGTCTTTCTCCTACACTGGCTCTGTACAGTATCAAATACACTTTATCAGGATATATTTCAACAGATCCGGTGGATAAAAGATTTGCATTGGATTCAGATTTCACATGTTTTTATAGTAAAAAAAAACATTTATTAAAAAGTAAATTAAAAAATAATATAATTATTATAAAATGTTTTTATATATGTGATAGTGTTCTTTCAAGAAACATGGGTAAAGCCCCATATTATTAGGAATCATTAAAACAAAAATATATATATAAATTTGTCATGAACAAAACATACTGATGGTGTGACATTTGTCATTCTACAGTCGTAATACTACGGTGGTTTTGCTACTGCATTAATTGGCTCCATTTTCCTCTTTATTTTAACTGTAACGTTAAAAATAAATATAATGGCCAGGCCAAATATTTGAGTCGGGTTAATCTAATTGTAAATCATATGTAAAGTGCAGCCAGTGTCATTGAGCGGGTTGATCTGGCCCTTACCCCGGCCCCATGTGTCTGGCAGTCAGGCATCGTGCCCAGTTAAAAGGGGCTGCTGTCCACAACTCTATTTTTAATTCAATCATCCCGAGTGTGTCTAAAGGACACGCACCACTAACACATTAAATTCATCAGCACACACAAACCCCTCACACACAAACACACACAAACAAACACACACACACACACACACACACACACACACACGCACACACACCACACACAAACATACACACACACAAACACACACACAAACTGAAACACACACACACAAACACACACACACACACACACACACACACACACACACTGCACTCAGACGACCCACACAAAACCACAACAACAATCTGTCCGAACTGAGACGAGGTGTGGAGAGAAGACAAATACGGAGGTGCTAATTTGGTTTGTTGCCTATGTGTGATAAAAGCCGGTGATTTGTATCTGTTGATGCCCATCAGGAGGAGGACTCTGGCCGCTAATGAAACAATTCCTCTCTCGCCGGCCGACCGGTCGACCTGACTCTAGTTTTGGGTAATCGTGTGGCAGGATGACAGCTTGAAGGATTCTCTTACTATCTAACACGTTCAAACAAAACAAAAACAAAAACAAAACAAAACAACACCTGAAAATCTTGACTTAACAGCCAAAAAACATGTCTGGTGGAAAAGAACAGCACAGAGAGAGACAACGAGCTCCTCATCTGAGGACAAACTTGGGGGAATGTTGCTGTGATTTAATTTTACTTTATTTTATTTTGGTTTATTCTATTTTATTTGCCCTCTCCAGATATTGGAGTGTTGAGCCCATCTGAGTCTGAAGCAGTGACCCCGGGATCATGATGAATGGGAGACAGGCTCGTCCGCCCGACTAGCCCTCCACCCCTCTACTCTCTCCCTGCTGGCACTTTTTAATGAGCACCTCACGGCACCTGTTTGTGGCAGAAGTGTCACACACACACACGCACACACGCACACACGCACATACACACACACACACACACACACACACACACACACACACACACAACGGTACCTGAGGAAACGGAGAGAGGATAAAGAAGAAAGAGAGAGAAAAGATAGAGAGATAATAAAAGAGACCACACACACACACACACACACACACACACACACACAGAGAGACAGACAGAAGAGTGAAGTATGTGTGTTGTGCATGGTATATGAGCGATCAGTGGTAAGACGCCCCTTGTGAGAGGAGACTGCCGTAGGCCACATGTTGTTTATGCGAGTATATGCTGTCATGATTATAAGACTGGGTATTATAAGACACCAGCACATCTCACAGAAATGAGCAGACACACACACACACACACACAAACACACACACACACACAAACACACACACACACACACACACACACACACACACACACACACACACACACACACACAAAATGTCTGTAAAAGAGTTTAGAAAGCTCAAAATAAATATTATCAATTTTATTACAAAGAACTTCAAGAAGTTCAAGTTGAAATAGTTTCAGAGAAATCAGATAAAGTAGAAACTATTGAAATACTTTAATTAT
>NC_055975.1:24895788-24898288 GCF_018492685.1 Alosa sapidissima | reverse complement strand
GTGCGCGCGTAAGATTTGTGTTGCAAATGAAAATAATTTTGTCTACTGTATATGACTGTGTATATCTGTGTGTATACAGTATTTTCTTGTATTCCTCTGTGTGTGCATGTGTGTGAGTGTGTGTCTGTATGTGTATATACATATATATATATATATATATATATATATATATATATATGGGTGTGTGTATCTTACTATGTCTGTAAGTGTGTGTGTTTACGTGTGTATGTCTCTTTGTGAATGTATAGTGTGAGTGGAGTGTATCAGTATGAGTGTGTGTGTGTGTGTGTGTGTGTGTGTGTGTGTGTGTGTGTGTGTGTGTGTGTGTGTGTGTGTGTGAGCTGCCTGCAGTGAGCCTGGGGTGTTTCAGGCTCTTTAATCTGAGTGCCATCTCGGTGCTCTGGTTGAGAATGTTAGAGCGTGCGGGGCGGGCGGCTGGGCTGGTGTGTGGTGTGGTGGGTGTGTGTGTGGGTGAGCAGCGCGGTGCCGTGGCACTACAGCACTGTAATCCATTCTCAGCGCTGTAGTGTGGCGCGCCACACACCCGTGCCCACTGTCATGGCGCGTTACATGGCCTGGTGATCACATTATCTGCCGTAGGACCTGACAGTCTTATTCAGTTTGCAGCATGCTCCGTTCGCAGGCAACTTATTTCCTTTGGCCTGGCTCGCCGACAACCTTCTCTACGCTAGATTAATCTTGTTTACTGACTTATCTCACCACAAATATCACAATACCAGCCTGGTTTGGCTTGTTCTGGCTGTCTGTCTGCCCCCCCCTCCTCTCTCTCTCTCTCTCTCGCTCTCTATCACACACACACACACACACACACACACACACACACACACACACACACACACACACACACACAGACACATGCTCCACTGCTGGAAAATAAATATGGGTTCTGTAGGCTCTGGGGCTATTCTTGAACATAAAATTGGTTGTTTACTTGTAGGGACACTTCAATAAAAAAATAAAGGAATCCAAAGGCAGTAAGGAATGGAATAGAAACTTGGTGTGAACTATATAAATCCTCAATGGACATTTTTATACATTTTTCAAAAGCAGGTGTAACTCAGAGAGAGGTGTAATGTGCCTTGCACATGAACACATTGTATTTAATCTGTTTCCAATTGTGTGTTATGTGTGTTAACTGTAATTTGTGTGTTCATTTTTGCATTTCCTGGCCGAGGTGTTTGCTTCAGACTGGGATGCATAGGACCTAGACTCTCAATCTAATTTTAGCAGCACTCTCTCTGTTTTTTTTTTATAGTTTTAAAGTCTAACACCAGGGCTACAACGGGTTAGCCACTGAAGCGCTCCGTTTCTGGAGCATAAAAATAGTTTAAGTACAACGTACATGCCACTATGACGTGTGGTGTAGCCAGTGCCATTGATTACAGTGGAAGCTAATTGTTGCAGCAGACGCTACATGAATGGAATGCTTCAGTCACGTGCTCCCTGTTAGTTTATAACATTCAAATAAACCCAAAGGTAGATTTTGCAAAAGAATGGATCCCAAAGGTAGAATTTGAAGGTAGGGCACACTCTGGTCATCAGGACAAAATTAACTAATCTATGTCACCAGTTTATTTTGTGTGTGTGTGTGTGTATGTGTGTGTCTGTGTGTGAAAGAGAGAGAGAGTGAAAGAGAAATGGAGAGAGGGAGATTCGGCAAGATGGAGAGAGTGATTATGTTTATTCCCTTCTCAATTACACCTCCATCATCATCTGGTTCTTCCTCACTGGCTCGCGGCTGCATAAAGCATGCAGAATGAGACAGAGGAGAGCACAGAAGCACTACATATGTCTTAATTATCTCTCTCTCTCTCTCTCTCTCTCTCTCTCTCTCTCTCTCTCTTCCTTTTCTCTCCTTCGTTCTTTCCCCGCACTGTTTCAAAGCAGTGCCATCTATTGATTTGTCTCTCCCCTTTTCCCCTTCAAAGATGGAATAATAAAGGAATCTGGAGGGGAGAGATTTGGTGCTTTAGGGGAGCGGCGCGAGACGCAGGGATTAAGATGATTTCATTACCCCTCCTGTGTGAATTCAGCTTCAAATCCAGAGCTTAGCCGCACGCTAACACTTCCCGTTTCCCATCTCTGGTGGATAACGCTGGCACTCTGGCATGCATACACAGACACATGAGCATGCACAGACACACACACATACCCACACACACATATTCACACATGCACACACATAAACACACACATACAAGCACACACACACACACACACATACACACATACAAACACACACACACAACAGACATACTGTACAAACACACACATGCACACACACAGACACACACACACACACACACACACACACACACACACACACATACACACACACATACAAGCACACGAACACACACACACACACACACACACACACACACACACACACACACACACACACACACACACAACAAACATACAAACACAAACATTCACTCACACACACACACACACACACACACACACACACACACAC
>NC_055975.1:24883288-24888288 GCF_018492685.1 Alosa sapidissima | reverse complement strand
TTATCAAGGTAACATTGGCGGCGGGCTCTCTACAGAAATAAATAAACAGGAGGCCATGCAGCCGGTGGTGGTGGTGGTGGTGGGTTTGATGTATATGGAGCATACGGCTGCTAAGACGGCGTCCTGTGCATATTTATTTATTTATTTACACTATAAATCATCACAATTAAACATCATAAGTAGGCCATCATAATTAATTGGCCTGCAGAGAGTAGCGATGACAGGCATCCTCCAGCGGGCCACCAGCAAACACCAATGTCTTCATCTAGTGCTGCAGAACATCATTTACGCACGCACACACACACACACACACACACGCACACACACACACACACACGCACACACACACACACACACACACACACGTATACATACACACCCATCCATACACACCCATCCATACATTACACACGGACACACACACACACACACACACACACACACACACACACACACACACACACACACACACACACGCATACATATACATACACACCCATCTATTCATTACACACGGACACACACACACACACACACACACGCACACACATACAGTATACACACTTGCACATATTTAGACCTTAATCCTGTGGGCCTGCAAGAAACACCAACACAAAAACATAATGCTTCCACACAGCAGCACACCAATATGAAAACACCACAAACACCTACAGTACATCAACACACACTTTACACAAATAAACTGGCACACACCACTAACACACAACTATATTTACAGTCAGGAGTAACAGCATAATGGGATCCATACTGTTGACAAAACCTGTAATACAAACAAACAAAGAAGAAAAAAGATCCTGATGTTCAGAATCAAATATCAATAAGGAAATAGATGAAGCTACTTGATAAAAAAACATCTAAGACATGACTTGTGTTTAAAATGTCTGTAGCCCATCTCTGCTTTTGTCCATCCATAGGAACAGCAGGCGTACTGTATGAATATGTCTTTAAATAGCGTGTCCCATGAGGAGCAGGGTGGGGGGGGTGGGAGAGGGAGATGCCCCGCCCCCCACCCCTCTGATCTATCCATCTAAAGACCTGCGTGCCCTTCACACACACACACACACACACACACACACACACACACAAAACATATTCCTGGGCCTTCTCCCTTCCATGCTAATGTTAATGTCCGGTCAGCGCTGCATCTAGCGTCCAGCGGCCCCGTGCTAGTGTCCCGCCGATGAGCGAGCGAGCTAGCGAGCGAGCGAGCGGCTCTATTCAGGAGCGGCCCTTTGTGGCCTTATCCGGTAGATGCCCTCGCCTGTCCCCGTCCGCGTCCTGAAACACTCCATTGTGTGTGAGATGGGGGTCCTACTCCAACTCCACTCTATAGTGCATTTCCACCCATTCCCTCTCTCTATCTCTCTCTCTCTTTCTCTCCCTCTCTCTATCTCTGACTGTCTTTCCCCCCCTCTCTCTTTTTTTTACATTTTCTAAAACGCAAACTGCATTGTTGTGGACGTCCGACGACAAAGAAAAAGGGGGGGGGGGGGAGAGGGGGGGGGGGAAGTTGCATTTAAAGCAATAAATTCAGAGAGAGGTGGACAGAGGACACAGGGACAGGATTCAAAAAAAAAAAAACCTAATGAGTAGACAAAGTTCTTTATCAGGTAAAGATCCCGGGTGAATAACCAGGCCAGAGCTGCCATTACAAAGCCCCACACCGGGAGAGAAAGAGCCAAGGTCACCTTCCTCCCCTCTCCAATGCATGACCTGTGATACCCATCTTCAGTGGGGAGGAGAGGGAGCGTCCATTCAGGGCCGCTCTGAATTATTGAAGAGACATTACCTGGGATGGGAAGTGTTTTGTAAATACCACAATCACTCCACATCACCAGTCAAAAAAGGCACACAAACATGCAGCCCAATAGCGTCAGGGAGATATCTTACATACATCAACAACCTACTGAGCATGTAGATACGAACTTGCATGACAATGCCAGAAGATATGAGAAGTGTGTTTAGAAAAGCAAATATGAGATTAAATGGCACACCTAAGCTTTGTTCAGGACTGGATGGAAATCAATATACAACCTCACCAGGTGTGATGGTAGGTAGTAAACTTCCTTTTTGCTCTCACCAGCAGTCACCTATGCGCATGTTTCTCTCTCTCTTTCCCTTGACAAATCACCAAAAGAAGCTGAATTAATAATCAGTAATAGTAAAAACCAGTAGGCTACCTCTTTAGTGCTAATGACCACTCATCCCATCATTTGCAGCTTCATTGGTTAGCATTAGCGATTAGCGGCTGCCTGCCTCTGCACTGCTAATCTATGTCTTTAATATAAAAAAGCTGCCCCAGCAGCATCAACAGCAGCTGTGCGGAGGCTCTGAGCGAGAGCATCCATACATACCCTGCCTTACGCCTGAGCACATAAAGCACCGCCGCGCGGCCTGTTTCAATGTAAATGCTCCTCAAAGCCACCGAGAGCTCGGAGATTTATAGGCTTCATCCGTTGACCCCTCTCTCTCCCTCTCCTCTCTCTCCCTATCCCTCTCTCTCTCCTCTCTCTCTCTCTCTCTCCCTCTCTCCCTATCCCTATCCCTCTCTCTCTCTCTCTCTCCTCATTCCTCTCTCTCTCTCTCTCTCTCTCTCTCTCTCTCTCTCCCTCTCTCTCTCTCCACTGGTGGACGCTGAGGGTTGGGACGGCAGCGGAGCGGTCCGGCGCGCGACGAGAGGGGCGGTGGAGGAAGCAGGCGGCGGGCGGGCGGGCGGTCGGGCGGAGGGGTCAAGGTCATCTCATTTTAGCTGGGTCAAGTTCAGCCTGCCTCTCTGCCGTGTCCCTTATGCATTCAATTACGCAGTCACCTGACACTAAATTAGCATGACAACCTAATTTACCTTTTCACCCCATTTGAGTATGATGCCCCCCCAATCCAACACACTCTCTCACGTACACATACAAGCTCACTCACACACACACACACACACACACACACACACACACACACACACACACACACACATGTATGTGCACACATTCATACACACTAGGCTCATACATGCATTTAAACGCTCATGGATCTACACGTGCACACTGACACATACATACGTTTATAGGCTATAGTACATTCATATGTTCACACACACACACTCACTCTCTCTTTCTCTCCCTATCTCTCTATCACTCTCTCTCTCTCTCTCTCTCCCTCTCTTCAAGTGATTCTGGTACTTTATGTTCCCCTCTCTCAGACTGTGGCTTTTGTCTACTGACTCAAGACCAATAACATTTTTAAAACCTCACACTGTTTTAATTACTGGGAATTTTCCTCTCTTTTTTAATTACCTCCATCAACTCCTTGACCCCCCCCATTATGATCTATCTGTGACGAGAGGTCGGCACGACTGACACGCTTACCTCCCATGAAAATGAGGGGACCCTTCACGCCTGCAGGATTATCTAATGAACTCAGCTTCTCTCTGTCTCTTTCTTTCTTTCTTTCTTTTTTACTCTCTCTCTCCATCTCTCTCACTTCATCTCTCTTTTTCTCCTTCTCTCTCTCTCTCTCTCTTTCTCCCACTCCTGTTCTCCTTTTTTTCCTCCTGCTTCATGTCTCTCCATCTCTCCCGCTTTCTCACACTTTCTCTCTCTAACTCTCTCTCTTTCTTTGTCTCTCTATAGTCCACTGGAGCACATGGGCAGAAGTGTGTGTGTGTGTGTGTGTGTGTGTGGTGGTGGTGGTGGTGGTGGCGGTGGGGGTGCAATAAAACTTACAGTAAAAAGGAAAATTAAGCCGCAGCGTAAATGTGGCGGTACAGTTGACCTTGTCGTGGGGGATGTGGGGGTAAGGGTGTGTGTGTGTGTGTGTGTGTGTGTGTGTGTGTGCCGATGCAGCTGTTTGTCCATGTAAATGCATCAGCATGAGTGCTGTTTGTTTAGTGAAGGTGAACGCGGGTGAAATTAGGGCCACGTTGGCTCTGCAGATGGGCACCATGGTGGGCCGGCTTTAGAGGCTTTAGAGATGTGCGCGATGCCGGAGGACCGTAAGCAAGATCGCCGCTCAACGACACGACTCAAAGTCACTTCACGGGTGACGCGCACCTCCGCATCGGCTGCGTGATCTGCTCAAATTTGCCGTCCGCCCGGAAGCCGTTTTACCTCCTCGGGTTTCCTCAAAACTCTCTGCGTGACCTCGGGGGGAACCGGAGAACCGCAGAACCGGAGAGCGAACCGAAGGCCTCTGGCCTCCTTCACAGGGATCACCCAACACTGACCTCCATAGCCACACCACTGAGGATCCTCCAGTAACCCAAACCGTCAGCACAGCCAGTCCAGTGGGCCTGATGATAACTTCTTTCCACTCTCCTTGTTAAACTTGGGGAAAGGAAAGAGTACATGCTGTCCCCTCTCATTGATCAGAAATTCAATTCAAAGTCTATAAATATAAACAAATGAGCTGCAGTCTCTGAGTTCCCCCAGAAGGTGCCAGCTTTATGGAAATCAAATCTATAATCCCTCAGCCAAGACAGCCGCACCAGCCAATAATGGCCAGACAAAATAATTCACATGCAAAATTGAATGTCGCAGAATTAAATGAATTCTGCAATAATGAAATGAAAACCTCCACTTGAAAGAATTACATGCAGTTGCTCATACATACATGACTAGTTGAGTGCGGGAGAGACAGAGAGAGAGAGACAGAGAGAGAGAGAGAGGGAAGTAAAAAGAGATGGCTAAGTCTAAATTAAGATGTTAGATGCGAGGTTTCCAATAGGACCTTGACATAACTGTTGACCTACTCATGACGCGATCACAGTGGCGAGGATTTGGGATTCTATTAGTATTACCACTGGTAGAAGGAGAGAGAGAGAGAGAGAGAGAGAGAGAGAGAGAGAGAGAGAGAGAGAGAGAGAGAGAGAAGGGGAAGGAGAGAGAGAGAGGGAAAGAGAGAGCAGGAGAGAAAAAAAAGTCAAGGAGTCATCAGGAAAGCAAATCTATAGCTGCTACTCCATCAGCCAATTACTGTTGTTAAAGCAG
>NC_055975.1:24855788-24873288 GCF_018492685.1 Alosa sapidissima | reverse complement strand
AAGGGCTAGGTAGGATTGTGTGTGTGTGTGTGTGAGTGTGTGGAAATAAGCATTGGTGTGATTGAGACTAAGGGCTAGATGGTGTAGGCTGCCCTTAAAAGTTTACAGATGTTGTAGTAACTACACAGATGTGCACTATGGGCAGTCGTGGCCTACTGGTTAGGGCTTCGGGCTTGGAACCAAAGGGTCCCCCCTGCGCGGCTTTAGCGAGGCAGCTCACTGTTCCGGGTTAGTGTGTGCTTCACCTGACTGTGTGTTCACTGTGTGCTCTGTGTGTTCACTAATTCACGGATGGGATAAATGCAGAGACCAAATTCCCTGTATATGCAAGTATACTTGGCCTAGAAACCTGATTTACATTTACATTTACAGAGGAAGGGGTGTCTTTGTGCAAATATACAGTATATTTCACCCCGAGAGTGAACAGTAGCAGTAGAAGTGTGATATGAATGTAAGAATGTAAATGTTTTTTTATTTTTGTTTATGTAAATGACACTCAAATGCACAAACAAACAAACACACACACACACACACACACACACACACACACATACTGTACAATGAAAATATTTTGAAAATTGTAGAACACTTGGTTTGATACATGCAGGAACAAACAAGCAAGCAAACACACACACACACACACACACACACACACACACACAATACCAAAGAGTAAAGGTCCAGAAGTTTACAGTCATTAAAAAAATCCAAGTACGCCCTTTCAAACAAAGAAAATACTTTTCTTTCGTCTTAGACATCAACACACTCAAACAAAGTGGTCTCCAAATGATGACAAAACGCTTGCTGGGAGCTCCTTAGACCAAATCTATTTGTTTTACCTCCAAACCACTTGTGCACAATGCATTGTGCTCCACTTATTCTGTTGATTTGATAGTTAAATTGGCCAACTTTTTGACAAATAGACTTCTGAAAGGCCGAGCTTAGTTAAGTGACACGCCATCAGGCCCATGAAAGCTAATCTCTCAGATGTAATGGCTACTATAAAACTGGGCAGAGCAATTACAATAAGGGGGCCAAGAAAACAGGCAACAAATCCTGGCAGTGCTCAGGCGGGCGGTCAAGCAAACAGCGGCAGAAATAGGTTGGAAGGAGTGGACGGTGCCTGAGTGAACCATGACTGCGAAAGGTCGGGGGTCGCGAGGCCAAGGTCTTTATGAGAGCCCCCCCCCCCCCCCCCCCTCCCCGGCCCTCCCTTTGCCCCCCCCCCCCCCCACACTTCTCTCCCAGCAAAGATGAATTGCTTTGTTGATAGGGGCCCTTAGATTAGCTTTAATTCTCCTGAATTACTGCCGCTTTCAAGCCAAATAACCTTCAATGCACACGGGCTGGAGCTGTTTACAGATGAACCTCCCAAAACAATCACATTTAAAACACATGGCCAAGGAAGTCTCAGTGTGTAACGGAATAAGGCTCCATTTCTGTCCGGAGAAGTAGTTGTTTAAGATGAAGTTGATATTTTTGAGACGGACAATGCAATCATAGTCATTCATGTATGACTCAGTCATAGTCATATTATTTTTGAAATTACAATCATAGGGATTGAAATTAAGAATGTATGCATTGCCTAGAACTGCCTTGGCTTGACTTCTTGCAAATTGTCGACATAGAATTGGTTGACTGTTTGCCACATTTTCAGTGTTGCACAACATGGTTATGTCACTGATATACTGAATTTGGACGCCATATTTAGCAGAGGTCACAAAGCTACATAGTACTGGTTGTCATAATATGAGTGATGCCAGCCTATTAGCTGTCTGAAATCATTAAACAAATTGTTAAGATTATAGGTGATATTAGATTTGCTTTTTATTAGCCATTAGGAAAATGTTACTTTTTATTTATGAGAATAATTTGCTAAATAAAGTGCTGTTGAAATTGTTTAAATATGTGCAATATTTTGGAAATGCATTTCTGCCTATGATAAATTATCTTTACAGTAACGTCATTATAAACTGTGATGTCATGAAGAACGGTAGAATTAAAAACTTTGCTTGATCATAATAGCACTCGAACAACCTAAAACTATTGATTTTAAATTTGATTCAATTTATAGTGATTTGTGCTGAACAAAATACAAAAGTGTTGTAAGAGGTTGTTTCTTTAAGCATAACTCCACCTTAACACGATAAGAAAACTGAATCTTCCCCGGAATACCTTTGGAAGATGGTGAGGGGAAGAGAGAGAGAGAGAGAGGAGAGAGAGGAGAGAGAGAGAGAGAACTACAGAGAGACATCCACAAAAAAAAGAAAGAGAAATCCAAGCCTCTCTCTCCTTGGGGAGCCTGTGAGGGTGCATCCATTATGGCAGTGCTGCTGCGCTGAAACAGGGTCAAACAGCTCCCTCTCCAGGTCAAAGAAATGGTCCCGTCTGTGGAAGGGGCAGTAGCGCACGTAGCCCTCAGAGGCCCACACAAACCCAGAGCAGACCACCAGACTACCCCACACACACTCCTCAAACCCCACACACACACACTCCTCAACCCCACTCACACACTCCTCAACCCCACTCACACACTCCTCAACCCCCAGCACAGTCAGGCCCATGGGCTTTGCTATAGGCTGCTCGCACTGGGAACAAAAGGATAGGAAAAGATTCCGGATTCAGATGGTATGTCTTCGTTTACAAAAACATGTGTATTTATATTTATACATAGATACATTAAGTTTAAGTTTGAATTTATATATCTTCAGAAAAATAGAGGACCTAATTTTTTTATCATCTAAAATTTTCTGTTTCTGTTTATTTTTTAAATGAAGCAAAGACGTAGCGTGCCACTATTTGTACAAAACAAATATGAAATACACTTACAGTACCACTTCAGAATGACACCAGTAATATGACTGTAACACCTATTAAGTTTACTCTCTTATTTTACCTTAGGTTCATGTTGTTATCATGTTCTGTTTTCTATTTCAGTATTTATTATATGCATTGATTTTTCTTATTGTGAATACTCCTTTCATTTATGTACTGTATGATTGTATTGTGAATCCATCTGCCTCAGCTGGAAAGTATTTTTGGGTCAACTCTTGTTGTTTTCAAATGTGCCATTATATACAGATAAAAATTACTACAATTAAAATTCCTTTAGAGCCTACTCTCATAACACAACACTGCAGTGATAGTTTTCAGAATGGAAAAGCTATATCTTAAATCACCATGGTGTCATTTAACAATTAATCTGGAGTTCAATATCTGTTCTTCAGTCTTTCCTTTGTCTAGAATTGCCAGATGCCAAATATCAAATTATATCAAAATAATGTTACAGCCATCACAATTTTTCAGAGACTATAAAAAACTATAGTGACAGGGTGGCAAAATAGCTGTGGTCATGTTGAATGTGACCTGACTAATTTAATGACATGCAAAACAGGCACGTGATGATATATCTGTTACCCTCTTGTCTCACTCATCAACATGGACACACACTCTCACCTTTTGCGACGTCTCTTGTACACCAACCGGGGTGTCACTACTGTTCACATCTCAAGCCTTAAAACAGAGGATGCTGTGCACAAGAGCATAACCACAAAGAGAAAACACCAGTGTGTGTGTGTGTGTGTGTGTGTGTGAGAGAGAGAGAGAGGGAGGAAGAAGAAAGGATCAGAGGGATAATTGATCGCTGAATTGTGAAATTATAGAAGGGAATCCTGGGCAGACGGATGTTCAGACGTGGAGTGATGAAACAAGAAGGATGAAATGATTTATTCTCTCTTTGCTTTGGTGGGCGCTGGACAGCACACAGCGCCTTTCTAGTTGCTGTGGAGAGTATTATTTTTGGAACATAAAAACTGAGGGGAGCGTAATGGAGAAGTGGTGTGAGAGCGGACATGACAGCCGCAAAGGCACTGACACATTTTATTATTCAACTCGACCAAACATCCATCTCTCCCTCTCTCTATTACTCTCTCGCTCCCTCTCTATCTCTTTCATTTCTCCCTCCCATCCTCTCTCTCTCTCTCGCTCTCAATTCTTCTGTCCTTTTCTCTCTCTCTCTCTCTCTCTCTCTCTCTCTATCTGAGCCATTCAGCTTGATACCCAAAACACTGTGGCTTGATGAAATAGGAAAGACCTCAATCAAAGGCAGGCTAAGCCTTTCTTCAGGCCATGAAGCTCCGGAGCCGCCCGAGCCTGTATTACAGCAGGACGGGGAGACGATGGGATGGGGGAGAGAGAGAGAGAGAGAGAGAAAGAGAAAGAGAGAGAGAAAGAGAGAGAGAGAGAGAGAGAGAGAGAGAGAGAGAGAGTGGAGGAGCAAGACAAATGCAAAACAGCCCCAGACAGGAATTTCTGGAATCACCTGGACGATGAATGATAAGCCAGAGGAGCTTGAGGAAGAAGTGTCTGGTGATGGACACAAAAAAGCAGCAGTGAATAACCAGGAAGACAAGGACACACACACACACACAGACAGACACACACACACACACACACACACACTCTCTCTCTCTCTCTTTCTCTCTCTCTCTCTTCTCTGAAGTCCACAAACATGCTGTAGGCAATGAAATGAAAACTAAAAAACACACACATTCAGTAAAGTGTGTGAGAAGTGTATGTTGGTGGTACTGGTCAAACACATTGATGAATGGCGCGTGGGGGAGGGGTAATGATGAAACAGTAAGCCGGGTTGCAGAAGTGATGAATGTCCAGCTCGTGCGCTGACAGCGTGGCGGCCGGTACTCGAGGATGCCCTTCCGCAAGGGGCACGCCATCCACAGGTTCAGCAGGGCCATCGCCCAATCAGCCTCTCTAATGGATCACCTCTGTCCACACACTACGCAACGCGCCACATCGTGCTGGGCCTCAAATAATGATGAAACACCCGCAGATTCAACCATTTCGTACAACCCACAATTTATTACCTATTTCCCTGGATAAAAGCTGAACTTAATAAAAATATGATTTTCATTTCCCCCACCACACACACACACACACACACACACGCTGGAAGAGTAACAGCGTAATTCAAGCGGATGGCAAAAGCTATAAGTTATTTCTCTAAATATGGGGGAGTGTCACAGTATGTTTCCACTCCAGTCTCAGTAGTCAATTTTGTGAGACAAAAAAACCTTATAGGAGAAGAAAAAGAAAAAAAAACTTTCGGAATGAGATGTTTGTTTACATTTAAACTGGGAAACAAACATATGGAAACATATGGCCTAAATTCCTCTGGGTAGCAGGTTTCATTTAGAAGCCCCTGTCAAGGGGGTAAAGGGGAAAAAATAAGTGAAACGGAAAAAAAGTGAAATGTGCCCTGTGCTCTTTGTTGCACAACATCACAACATCCTTTTTTTAATTTAAATATAGACCCTTTCAAGAGAGTTCCATTATCAGCATCATAGTTGGCCCCACAAGACTTCCTTTTTAACATTCCATATGTTATCTTAATGCAGAGGAAGTAGATTGGGAACCAAATAGAATGTTCAAGCATTGTTTTTGTTTTTGTTGTTGAAAGGGTCTATAGTGCATGTCTTCAGATGGCCATGCTCGTATTCATCTCCATGCATGCACAGATGCATATAGGGCACCGTAAAGTGTCTGACCATGGATGGACAGGCTGTTTAAAGTGGTGGGATTGATCTATGCCAGCAGATGCAGATAACCTGCTGCCGAAGTGAATATAATAAACTTCCTTATTTACACCCTCATATTCTAGAACATGCAATTACACTCGGGTCCTCTGACCTACTGGAAGGTCCAGGACACGGCATACAACCTGGGCAAGGAGAACTGCTGTGTGTGTGTGTGTGTGTGTGTGTGTGTGTGTGTGTGTGTGTGTGTGTGAAGTGGGTCAGCTGTCCACTGGCGTGTAAACACACGGCGGCTCCATAGCCCCTCTCCAGGTGACACCTCATCACCGTGCGCCAGGAATGATGGCTTGCACCCGTCCGCCTTGTCAAAACACTACTTCCCAGGCAATTACCATGGTGGCCAGCCCACCGCCGCGTTCGGATGGATGGGCCACACTGCCAAAGGGTCACTCCTGTCCCCATATTTTCACCCGCTCGCACAGTTGTGGCGGGACAGCAAATTGGCCCGCCTCTGTCAGTGGTTATCTGTACTGCGGGAAACTGGCTGGACACCGGGCATCCACTGCTAGATGGCTAGATAGAATATCTGACATGGAGCGATAGAGGGGAAAGAGAGAGAGAGAGAGAGAGAGAGAGAGAGAGAGAGAGAGAGAGAGAGAGAGAGAGAGAGAGAGAGAGAGAGAGAGAGAGAGAGAGAAAGCCTCTAGTGTGATGAGAAATGATAACGTCTCGTATTCTGGCAACTGAGAGCTGGCCACTGGTGACAAATCAGTCACTGTGCAGGGCGGGCCATCTGCATCCTGGGATCTGTCAACATTTAAATAATATGTCTGAGTCATGGCGACATAACCAATGATGGCAAGGGATATTATAAAGAATTCAGCTGGCAAACATCAGGCACATAAAAGGCTTGCCAGTGACACAAAGACTGGTAAGGCAGGCCTAGCAGTTTTTAAATCAAATCTTGTGTAAATGTTCTAAAACTGGTCAATGTTATTTAGCTAACTCCACTAAATACCATTCAGAACCGTTGGCAGAACAAATGAAATTCTGTAGCCTAATGACAGTGTAGCCTAGTGAGTTTACTACTTTGGCAAGTATAATTTAACTTTGATTATTATTTATTTATTTTGTTTAACAATATATAATACTTTTTCAAGAATACCCTTGTGGGCGTGAATTTCTTCTGTGACACCAGCACCATGAACATATAACAAAATTATGAAAAAGTAAACACCTACCTGCCTTGGTGAGTTTACTGGGTAACATGTAGCCACGTGGAGATGTTGTGATGTGTGGATTCTGCACTATACAGACACACAAATATGTTATACTAAGTCGCTTTGGACATAAGCATCTGCTAAGTAACCATTACCATAACATGTCCTTTAATTATCAGAGCAAAAAGCAAAATCTCGATAACAGAAACACCACCTAGTTAAAAAAAGACACAGAGAGAGAAGCCACCATGTGACCTAACAAACACACTGTTGGTATGGAAACAGACGCTTTGTTACCTGCTCGTTTCTAGTATTGCTATGGAAACATGTAAACTCATGAGATCATCATGGCACGTTTGGTGAAATTTCAAAGTCAAATTCAGCAAGTTAGAGTGGAGTTTTTCATCAGACAGAGGTGATCAGCTATTATTTTTATGCATGCACATCTTTCTTATGGCCATAGGAAAGCACATCAAGTCACAAGTTATTTGGCTAGTTCGATTTGTATCCACATAGCCCTAAACTAAACATTGACCTAACTTAGCTAACGTCAGCTAAAAGTGATCATCCAAAGAGGGAAAGCAATCGAATATACTAAGATGCCACTCACTGTTTTAGGATTGCCGAGGAAAACAGAAAGAGAGAGAATGCAGCTGCAGTTAAAATACAGAGCTGGATCAGAGGATGCCGCGTTCGGGCTTATGTGAGGTAAGAATGCTACAGTACATTAGCTAACTAACATTACCATTGTCAGGCACTTAATTGATGGGTTTAACCTGCTGGTGTCATAACAATGAACGATTTCTTGTCATCTCTGTATTTGTGTGTTTCAGATTGGTAGCTTATGTAATGACTTTCATTGATGTAACATTGTATTATTGTTAGGCTATTATTATTATCATTATGAGTAGTATTATCAATTATATCGGCGGTAGTAGTAAGTGACCAGTTTTAGTCATTTTTTAGTAACGTCTTTTTACATAATTTTAAATGTTCCACTTGGTCTCAGCCAGACACTTCAAACTGCACCACACCCTTTCTATATTAGACAACATTAGCTAGAGGTATGGTATGGCAGTTAAACCTAAATCACATTCACACTTCTCAGGACCAAAACATTATCATATGTGGGGCTCTAGCACCTTAACCTCAACATAATTCTGCAGGGTCAGCAGACAAACTTCCAGACAGTAGGTTAATTCAGATTACTTTAGTTAATTGATCAATGTATTAAGTGGTTAATTAGCCACAATTTGAGCTCCTTAAGTGTGGCTCCTGGGTTACCATGGTCCCCATAGAGGCATTGATTTTCTCATGTTATAAATGGCCTTTTGAAATTAATGGTCTTGAATCAGAAATCGCTCTGGACCTGTATTTAGCTGCTGTGATAGTGTAGAATACAGAAATGAGGTGGTAAGTAGCCTACAAAGATAAAAAAAAAAAACAGGAAAAAATCAGGAGTGCTAGAGTTGACAGTTTCTGTGCATACTAATGGCATCAATTCCATAGGTATCTCAGCAGGAATGCGGTCATCATACAGAAAATATGGCGTGGATTTGCTGCAAGGGCTGTCTTCAGACAGATGCAAGAGGTAAGCTGTATTCATACTCATGTGAAAAAAGAACATTAACTGCACTGAAATATATTTTCACCACAATATCACTTTGGGGTTGAATAAGGTATTCTATCTATCTATGTAGTTTAGCTTAATACAATAAGCCATGTGTTTGATTTCAGATAAGATATATCACAAAAAAAAGAAAGAAAAAAAAAACCACAATGTTAGTTTGTAGATTTTCTGGGTTTTCACATTTTAATTTCCAGTTGGTCCTCGGATTTTGCTGACTTGAACTATGATGTTCATATTCATGGAGAGCTGATGTAACTGTGGAGGCTATTTTGCGCCCTTGTGTTGGGCATATTGCTAATTGCCCACAGATTGTTGATACATAATCCAACCCCCCCAGTGCTCTCCAAAATCATTTGCTGGGGATAAGGATGGGCTGAACTTCAAATATTATGCATGACTATCTAGAAGTAGCTTAAATGGCAAAGATAGATTTCAAGTTTTACCCAATATCCAGCACAGTAGGTGGCACATTCCAGTACATTTGAAATGTACACGAGACTCCGTTTGAGCAAATTATCCCTTAGTTCAAAATTAGCACTCAGCTAACGCATAACAACACACTCCTCTTCTGTATTTTCTTCTTTATCTTCTTCTTCTCTCTCTCTCTCTCTCTCTCTCTCTCTCTCTCTCTCTCTCTCTCTGTGACCCCTCCTCCCCTTTCTCTCACAGACAGTTTTAGTTATCATTATACTGGACATATTGAAATGTGTGTCCCCTTTATGGTTCTCTGAAGTGTCTGCTGAAATGTGGCCCTAGTGAATAAATCACAGTGTTACGTGTTGTGAATATTCCGTGCCATTGTTCGTGTGGGCTGTCGCCCGGCGCCATTGATTATCAAACTCAGCGTAGAGGTGCTTGCCATCATATATCTCCATTAGTTCACAGCTTGACTACCATAGATTTTCTTGCCCATGTCTGCATTATGTATTAAGAAGAGCCCTGTCCCTTCAATACAAAGTCTGACTTACCTCTCTCTTCCTCCTCTTTGTCTCCCTCTCCCTGCTAGTCGCTGCCTTCCCTGACTTATTATGTATTATGTATAAAGTGTGCTTTATGTCGGGCATGTTCAAGAGGAAGCGGAGAGAGAGAGCACACGCATTCTGTAATGCTGTCCTCTTTTTTACGTTCTCAGGCGGCATACTTGGCCAGAAGAATGAAGTTCTACACTCTAATGGCTGTCAGGGTGAATATGTCTCTCTGTGTTTCGTGAAATGGAGAAGCCACTTGGCATTTTAATATAATAAGCAAACAAGCTGGAGTGTGCCATCACTGCCCTGTGTTAAAAGGCAGCACAGGGCCTGTGAGATGGCTGCTATGCAAACTGGTATTGAATGAATAAGTATGTAAAGTCTATATGGATAACTGTAGTCTAGTGTTGCCACACCTCAATATTTTCAGCGCCATTGACTGAGGATGGAATTGGAAAATGTCAAGTCTCTTCACATGTTTACCCATATTGATCTTTGTGCAGAAATACTTTGCTAGTAACCACATCCAATTCATAGATGGTATTTTTGCCCCCTGAATTTACTGGCGTGATCCGATTCTTTCAGTCAGAGAGGCACGTTAACCATATATTTTCCAATTGAGGAAATGCTTGCAAAAGAAAACAAGATAAAAGGTTGAGCCTTTTTTCGGTAGACACATATAAATCAAAGATTGTGAACACACTGAAGGCTCAATTGGAACACTTCAATATAACATGTTTCATAGTCTATAAATCAAAAGAGTTTGTGCTTGAGTGATGCATTGGCACTTTTACAATGGTGGAGGCTGAAACCAAAATCCTATATTTTACTACTCCATATTGTGTTTTCTCATCTAAAGTGAAATTGTTAAACGAGTTTTACAAGTCCAACAAACTCTCAGCATTTACACAAGAACACATATTAGCAGCAAGCAATGTTTTGGCAATCACCCGAAATCCTCAGACGAGACATTTTATATTTGTGTGGCAATCCGGAGTGCAGAGGCCAGCCTAGACGCAGCGCTCTCGTAAGGGTCTCATTTCAGGCGTCCAGCGGAGAGACGATAGCGTCTGACCCCTCCATTAAGGGCCAGGGGCCACAGAGCAAAGGCCTTATAACCACTTAGATGTGAACAGAAGCCTCCTCATAGGAGACAAATGTTTTATGAGCGTTGTTAAAAAAAGAGGGAGAAAAAGAGGTGGTAGGAATGTCCGAGGACAAAAGTAACATTTAGAAAAATAGATGTATTGTTGTATTGAATGTATTGTTTAAAAATTTTTTTAATTGTTTTTACTGAGGTGTGTTCTTTGCAGAGCTGTGAATTTTGTAAATGTGTGTTCTAATTTCACTCCTGTATAGTTTTTAGTCAGTCAGTCTGTAAAGGATTTGGTCAGTCGCATGAGAAACAGAAATAGACTAGACCAGTTTTAAAAAAACACCCCTATAAGTGGACGTCGGCCTCCCTTTCAGATTAATTCCCTTTAAATTGAAACAGCACGACTGGCTAATTATGGGCCAATTAACTTGGGCTGTTTTGGTGGGAACAAATTGCGAGTCGGTAATCAGTCACAGCAGAAACAGACACGTCTAATAAAGCCAAGGTAAGCGGTCCGAGTGTACTTGAAAGGACATCTCCTCCCTCCCGCTTTATATCGTGCACTGAGCGCCCGCGTGGCAAACATCGCCCCTCTCCGCGCGTTACCTTCTTCATCTATTTTTTATCCTTTTGTTTTTTCCCTCGAAAAAGCCTTTATCATGCTCTTTACCAAAGGCCATTGTATTAGTGTGTTAATAGAAACTAGTGTTTACAAGGGTCCCTGAATTTGTATTAGCTCTAATTGAGCAATATGCACCATTGATTTCGCTAGTCTAAAAGGTCACCAAGAACTTGGGATTCACTGCCAGCAATTACTTTATTTAAAATTATTTATTGACTGCTGATCAATGGCAATTCTTATTTAGTTTTATTTTTCCCTATTATTTTTTTCACCTGCTATTGTTTTAATCTCTTAATTAGCCTGAAGGACATCTGTCCCCTTTGGTTTGGAGCGGATAGATCAGTGAATGATGTGTTAGCCGGGGCTGCGTTATCAGTCTCTAAGGCCTTGTTGTCTAGATGCGGCAATAGCTCAAAGCCCCTGTGCTCATGGCGGAGGGAGAGAGAGGTGTTTTTCTTATCTTGGCCAGTGTGGTGTCTGCATTGCTTTCCACCAGCGGAGTGAATGAATAGAGTGCCTGGCATGGTTCAAGCGATTGGATCTCTGACTGAGAAGAGGAGTGTTATTCTTGTAAAAAATGTAAAAAAAAGTGAAAGGAATGGTTATGCAGCTTCATTGAATTCAACTCACACGTAAACAATCAGCTTCATACTATAGACAGAGCCCTTCTGTACAGACATAGAAAATATCTAAACTTATTTTAGCAACTTTGTTGAACTCATTTAAGTTTTTTCTTTGTTTCAGCTATAGTATAACATATTATTTTCTGTACCACTGGTACAATATTTTCTTAACCACTGGTATTTATAACAAATTAAATGCAGGTGAAATATGTCTTTCTCCTCACAGATCCAGAAAAGGTGGAGGGGTTATTATGTGAGGAAATATATACACAATTATTACGAGCGGAAGAAATATCTGGAGGCTTTATCCAAGAAGAATGAGGATATAAGGTAAGGAGTAAGAATGAGACCAAAATACCACACCGCGACACCATCCATTTTCCACCGGATGCTTTAAGGGGCAGTGAATTATGACTTTCGTTAAGATCAATTATCTAAGAGTTTCACGATGACAAATTGATATATTTGTGCTGTCCCTCGGGGAGCCGACTTATACATCCATTTGAATAAATTTTGCACTTATATTTACTTGGAATTCACTGGGGCATATTTGGAGGGACAAATTGATTTTATTAATTTATCACAGAATGTGCAATTGGTAGACACGTAGCTATGCAGAAATGGCCTGAGGTAAGTGGCCAACGAATGATGTTACAAAAATTAAAAATTAGCCTCTGAAATTCAGCGAAGTCCTGCATTAATAAACCACACAATGCTTTGAGGGCACAGAAAGGTGCCATCTTTTACTTTTGACAAAAAGAAGAAAAAAAAACTTGGTCTCATTTTTAATGTCACCGATATATTTTGTTGGAAAATATCTTAAGGCTTTGGCTAAAATTAAATGTAAATTTGTTAAGTGCTCCTTGGATCACTGACTCGGTCCCCTCCATCCCATCTCCCTCCACCCTAACCAACCCCACCCCCCCACCCCCCTCGCTCCCGACCCCCGCAGAAGTACACTAAGAATGCCCGCCTCCCCTCTCTAATGAGGTTTGTCACCAGTGACTTATTTTCCTCTTACATGAAAGCTGGCGAGATCAAACATAAGTCAGCATTTTAACATCTACATATGCTGAGTGAGAACGGCACATTTCACTGTCAGACTCACACTTAATCTTCCTTCACCCTATTAAGATGTGGTAAATGGGACAAAAAAAACATGTGAAACACACACACACACACACACACACACACTCACACACTCACACACTCACACAGTTAATTGAATTAGCTGTGGATGTGATCTTAGCATCCAGGCAGTAGCTGACTTGGAGACAGTTCTATTTCTGTCTTTCTGCGGCGCACAGTGGCTTTCTCTGAAGTATAATGTGAGACTTCTCTGGGGTGTGTGAGACATTGCTGTGTGTGTGTGTGTGTGTGTGTGTGTGTGGGTGCCCAGCCACCAGATTGCCCCCTCAGCACGCAGAGGTGGCCAGGTGTGCACAGGCACTGAGGCTGGAGCGAGGCATGCCAGCCGAGACCAGACAAGATGTAATGCACACTCTGAGAAATGTGTGTGTGTGTAATGTGTATATGTGTTTATGTGTCTGTGTCTGTGTTTGTATTTGTGTGTGTGTGTGTGTGTGTGTGTGTGTGTGTGTGTGTGTGTGTGTGTGTGTGTGTGTGTGTGTGCTTGTGTTTGTGTGTGTGTGTATCTGTGTCTGTGTGTTTGTGTGTGTATAGTGTGTGTGTGTGTGTGTGTGTGTGTGTGTGTGTTTGTGAACATGCCACAAGAGCTGCAGAAAAGCCCACTGCCCCCTCTACTGTCAGGGCTGACCAGATAGCGCTTCTGTTCATCTGATCTCTGTTTTTACAAGGTGTATCTCAGGGCAAGATGAATCAAAGGTACTTTAAAGGATTACGCTGACTTAAAAAATCCATTCGTTTTTTTATGAGGTGTGTGTGTGTGTGTGTGTGTGTGTTTGTGTATGTCTGAATATGTGTGTGTATGTGTTGGAGGATGCAGTATTGCTTCCCATGACTGATCATTCACCCTCAGAAGGTCCAGGCACTAGCGTTTTAATCCATGTTGCTCCGTCACCTGAATGAATTATTAAAAATGGGCCTAATGGAGGCCATTTAGCGCGGGCGGCGTGGGCTAGCATGCTAATGACACGAGGCCGCCGCCTCGCCTTGCCTCGCCCGCCTGCCTGGCGTATCAGGGCTGCCCCTCTCTCCATGCCAGCTGTGCAGGATCTTCCCCTACCAAACGATCTGTGTCATTTCATTACTGCCTGCCTGCCTGCCTACCTACCTACCTCTCTCTATGTCGCCCTCCCTCTTTCTCTTTCTTTCTCTCTCTTTCTCTCTCTCTCTCCCTCTCTTCTCACACTCTTTCTCTCCGTTGCTCTATCTCTCTGTTCCGTCTCTCTCTCTCTCTCTCTTGCTCCCTCACTTCAGCAGGTGGGGGGTTGACCATGTTACTGTGTCCATCTTCATTCAGCCCCCCCCCCCCCCCCCACATACCCTAATGAAGTCGGGACCCCGAGTTCACCACAGTAATTCCACTGCAAGAGTTTGCGCAATGTAACAATTTATCACTTGTCAGGAAGACACTTAAAGTTGCAGTGCTTAATAAGGGCATCCTGTGGGCTAGCTAATTAGAAGTGAGCAGTTTGCATATTTACTAAATGCGGAGTGTCATTGCCACCATGGCCTGTTGCCTGCATGAGTTATATCTCTATCTGCAATAAACAGCTGGGTAATTATTACAGCCATGATCAGATAAATTCTCTCAGTAATGTTCTAACGTGGCGGATCTTTAACTGGCGCAGCGCAGAGAGGAGCGACGCGTACTGGAGCAGCGTGGCGGAGCGTTGCCGAGCGACATGTGATGTGGCGCGGCTGCTTAGGTTCCCCCCCCCCCCAACATCCGTGTCCTTTATTTTCAAGGGCGTTTGGTGGAATATTTTGCCACTGTCAGATTGCGTTTGGCGTACAGTGCGTGGTGTGTACAGTGCACAGATAGGGTGTTGTCTGGGCCGCGTGAGGAAGATAAGTCAGTGTGTCGCGTCAGCGCGCGGCTCTGCCACTCTCGATGAGTCCCTTTCATCCTCCCACTGTTCTCCTCCACTCACTTCTGATAGGCTGATCTACATTCAGAGATGGGACTTTTGTTTACTTTTCAAATACCAAGGAATAGACTTTTTTTTTTACCTTTTGTTTTTCATTTTGTTTTGTATTACATTGCATGATTTTATTTGTTATGTATGTAAATATTATTGATGATAGTGTATTGTTATGGCAGCTTGCATTCCGAGTTACAGTGTGTTTTTTCCCTCTTTCTACTGTATATATATATATACTACCAGTCAAATGTTTGGACACACATACTCATTGAGATATACTCATATATATATATGAGCTGGTCCCCTTCATTAGTATTAAACTTCATGTACAGTATTTAGCACCTTGCTCTACTGTTGAGCCTCATGGAATTTAAATCAATCACCTTCAACTAACTACAGTATGAGCCCTAAAACCTCCTGTATTTGTAGTGGTAGTGGTGGTGCAGGAGAATGCAACAGTGACATCATTTATCTCCCCGACGACAGACCTCAGCTTTAGGAAAGCAACATGAACGAGTGTGATAAATACAAAGTGCCTAACCATGCCAGATATGGAGGCAGTTTCAGTGGAGCAGCATTTACTGCTTCACTGCGTAGGAAACTGGAGGAGCCTTAGAGCGCACTACAGCCTCATTAGGAGTGCCAGTTTTGTGTTGACGCATTTAACAAGGTGCTGCTTTGTTGTGTTCATCTACAGGTTGAGCATCTGCACACACAAAAACTGAGTTTGCTGACTGCATGTTTGAGGTCAGGGTTAATGCTGTTACATCACACAGTCCTGGCCCTAAGAGTTTGTGTGTGTGTGTGTGTGTGTGTGTGTGTGAGAGAGTGTGTGTGTGTGCGTGTGCATGTCTCTGTATGAGCTGTCTGTGCTTATCTGTGTGTGTGTGTGTGTGTGTGTGTGTGTCTGTGTGTGTGTGTGTGTGTGTGTGTGTGCACGTGTGTGTGTTTGAACCCATGTACCTATCTTCCAGTGTGAAAGTGAGACACAGTTTCCACTTTCAGCACGGCGCGCGTGAATGTGTGTGTGTGTGTTGTGCTGTGTGGTAAGGACGTGCGGAGGTCATCGCTGGTTGCTGTTCCCCATGTCTCCGCGCTGGCCGATCACGGCTAATGAGCTTCACGGGCTCCTGCAGCCCAGTCGCTGCTGCAGATAGCCAGCCTTTCAATGGTTACAAATCTGTTTGGCTTTTGTCCACTACAGTGCAATTAATAATAAGAGTGAGATATAGGTTGGCAAAGGTCATCCTGACAGCACGCTACTGAGAAAACAAACTGGTCAGGAAATGCTACCCCTCTTCCCCGCCACACACACACACACGCACCTACACACACACACACACACACACACACACACACACACACACACACATCACACCTCACTGAAAAAAGGTAGAGGGAAAAAGCAGAAACAAGAGCCTGGACACCCCCAAAAACTAAAGCGCCATATTCCACAACTTTTTTTCCCCATTAATAAGCAATTTTCGGCGCCCAGGTGGAAAAATCGAGGCCATGCTACTCTGCATATTTCATTTATTTTGTAATTTAATCTTGTGTGGAGGAAAGGAGAGAGAGGTAGAGTGAAAAAGAAGAAAATGCATGTCTGCAAAAGTAATGCGTAGCAATTTTTAAATGTCAATATAGCAGGCTCCATAACCTTATAAAAAGGCGAGTATTAATATTCTCTTTTGTGCTCTTGTAATTGAAAACACAGTTTGTGGAGATGGTTGATGACCAGTAGATGTATTTTTTTTATTATTGCTGTGCCTTTCAGACAAATCGAAATGCCTCGACTTGTTTGTTGATTTATGGAGTATGAATGGTTTTTTTTATATGATTTGGGTTTAGACCACAACACAAGTAGTAATAATTATGTCATGGTACTGTATGTACCTCTGAAATGTTTAGATTTCAATAAGCTTATATAATTTAAACATCACGTTTGACTGATGTCATATAATACACTCTCATTGGTCATGCAATTTATGTGTCCAGTCAGTGGTATATATTTTTTTAAATCATGCACTGTATCTTTATACAGAGGATTACTGACCTGCTTAAAACATTTTGGGTGAGACTTTTAAATGTTTGATTACCCAGCTGTTTGAACTGAATGCAACACAACAAATGAGATTGATTATTTTGGTTTTGGTTGGTGACACACTACAGCTTAATCAAGTACAGAGGCACTGTGCTATTTAAATGGGAGCATTATCAATATGATGTATCTGCTAGACTAATATAAGCAGCTTAGCATGCATGGCTACATGCACATAGCCGCTACGCTAGGTACAGCTAAAGTGGAGCACGGCGCTAAGTTTCTTGATGCATTTTAGTAAATACTGTAACTTGGGGAAGTGGGCAGCCGGCAGTGTGGTGGAGTTCAGGTCAGAGAGGATGGAGGATACATTACGCCACATGATTGTTGCAAACGAGGCCGGCGTGTCCCACTAAAGGCCATATATGTTCCGTATAGCGTCTGCGGACTAAAATTAGAGCAACCTGCACCTCCCCACCCAGCCCAGGTCAGCTCCCCCAAGCTCACTGTTTGCTGGAGTTACAGGAACACCGTTAGTGTAATGAGTTTGTCTATACATACCATGCTACACTCATATAGTCAAAGGAAACGGTCTGTAGCGTTTTGTATGTTAGTTGTTTGTTTGTGTGTGTGTGTGTGTGTGTGTGTGTGTCTCACAGAGTGTGTGTCTCTCAGATAATATC
>NC_055975.1:24850788-24853288 GCF_018492685.1 Alosa sapidissima | reverse complement strand
CCGCAGTGAGTCCACAGCACCCCCCCCCCTCCACACACACACACTAACTAACACACACACACACGCACACACACACACACACATACACACACACACACTCATGCACTCCCCGCTAAGCTCTACCTAATGCTGCTATGTTGTGGCGACCAACTGGGGCGCTAGGCAGACGTGCGCTAAAAAATTAAAGCGTTATTTGCATATATAGTAGGGAATGTTTCAAACGGATCTCCCAGTCCTAATTATGGCACTGGACAGATCACTTAGATGAGTCTAATTATTATTCCATTTGTCTGCAGCCAATCAGCTCTGTGGTGGCACTCGCTCGCTACAAAGGCTGGGACGGCCCTTTAGAGTGGCCGCTCAGTTGGAGTGGACTCTGGCACTTGCTAAAATGATGGATCTGACACTGTGCAGAACTGGTGGAATATGTAATTGTTTCAGTGACGTGACACACGCGCAGATACACACACACACACACACGCATATACATACATACACACACACACACACACACACACACACACACACACACACACCCAACCACAAAATGGTTCATTTTGTCATAAGCCCCCCCTGACTCAGTGTGGTGTTGGATTGTATTTTTTGCATGGTTACCTGTGATCAGACACAAGCACTCCTGATAGTCAGATGACAAGTCTGATTGCAGGCACCTCTCCTGATGCGGTGGGTTGGGGTGTGTGTGTGTGTGTGTGTGTGTGTGTGTGTGTGTGTGTGTGAGTGCCAGTGAGTGTGTGTCTCCATTCTCTGCCACGCCTGGCCTGTTGTCGGGGGGTCACGGAGAAGCTATTAGTACTGACGCTCTCTCGAGGTTTCGCCACCCACACACACACACACACACATACACACACTACGCCACATCACTTCACACCTTGCCACGCCACAGCGCAGCAGTAGCACATCGCGCTGCACTCCTGAGCGGCCCTGGGCCCCTTTGAACAGAGCCCCTGATTTCCTTATGTTAAAATGAGTGATGAATATTTATCATTGGCCCACTCCGCTCGCCTCCCATCATCCTCCTGGGGAGTGGGGGGGGGGGGGCAGTGTGATAACTGTCACACATAATTTAGAGACTCCATAATGGAGGCCTACATATCACATTATGTCATGCTGTTCCGTGTTGGACAGGCTGGTGTTTGATATGGAAGACTCTGGTGTGTGTGCGTGCAGGTATTGAGCGACCCCCAGTCCGCCCGCCTCTTAAGAGGTTTAGCCAACGGTGAAAGGCTGAGGAGGTCTGATTTACACGGTCAAGTTTAGTGTTTCGTCAATGGCCGGCGGGAGCCGTCCATAACAACGACACCCTCTAACATAAACCTTTCAGCACAAGTTTCCTCAAATAGGTGTGATCGGGCAATAACTTTTGGTGTCGGTCAATACTAGTCATGATGCACACTGTGTGTGTTTCCTGAATGGACGTGTGCCTTCTGTGTCTGTGTCTTATGTGTGTGTGTGTGTGTGTGTGTGTGTGTGTGTGTGTGTGTGTGTGTGGTCCTCCCAGTGTCCAGGAGTGTTTAACTCTCCGTTCCGGGAGTCCCCCAGTGAGATGGAGGCGCGCCTGAGGAGAGTGACCCCAGTGCTGGGGCAGACCGCCGCCCAACAGGCCCGACACAAACTCCGACAGCTGAGGATCGCCAGGGAACAGCAGAACTCCTCTTTCCTGCCACCCATTAACGCCAAGAAACCACAGGTGCCACAACACACTCTGACACACTCTCTTTCTCAAACACGCACGCATGAACTGACATAATCTCTCACACTCTCTCACACACTAGCACTCACTCTCTCACACTCTCTGCCACTTTCTCACACTCACACACTCTCAAACACTTACACACTCTCCAAGTGTTCCTGCCCTGTCCTCTTGAAGCTGGGATCAGTCATGTCATATTGTACATAGAACAACATCTGATCAAATTCATAGTTTATAGTCAAAGTATTTAGCAGTAATAATGTTTAGATTTTGATAATATTTTATAATTGATTATAATATCTAATGAATGAAGGCGTTGCAAGTGAATGATCAGTGGCTCTTGATGAAGTGTGTTCTTTAAAGGGCTGGTCTTCCATCTTGTTCCTGGACTTGCCATCTCTCGATGCACTCGTCGTCGTCGTTGCTTTGACTGTCCTAATGGAAGTGTTGCAAGTGGATAACAAAGTGTAACGTCAATTATCAGCTGAGATAAGCCGATAACAACGATTAAAGCTGAGATTTACTGTCAGCGTGAGATCATTTTTTGAAAAGTGCCAGTAGAGAAGAATAATATCGTTAAACGCTCCTCGCGGTTTTGCGCCGGCCTCTTCTGGGACATTAAGACAGTGGGGTAAGCACTGATAAGCACGCCTGTCGTCCGGAGTGCTTTTATTAAACGCATCAAGCCGCCCACGGCCTGGGGAATACTCTAGCTTTTAAAACGGCCTTGACAAGGAATTCTTTAAGTACCCTCAAATCTAGCATGTCATCTGGTCCAGCTGTGAGTGC
>NC_055975.1:24823288-24845788 GCF_018492685.1 Alosa sapidissima | reverse complement strand
ATCGGGGCCACATTAATTTTTTCCCTGTGATGTCTGTCCCATGTGAACATTAGCATGGCTTGCACTGTAATCCGTCTTGTGCGCGAGGCTTGTCTCTGGCGAATAGGAATGTCTGTGCGATATTGTATCATTACTTAAAGGGATAGAACCTCTGCTGATGGCAACTTTTTCTTCCCTGCGCTTTAGTTCCAGTAGTCAGCTCATTGTTCAAAGGACTTTTTCAGACTTCCAGCTCTACAAAACTGCAAGCCAGTTCACCAATAAGACACTGGGATTTATTTGAGCTAATGATAATTTGTCAAGCATTACAAACAAACCTATGTATTTAACACAATTATTTGTATAACAGTATAAGTTTACTGTTTTAGACCGTTTATATTTACAGGCACATATTTTGAATTCTCCATGTCATTTGTCCAAATTTTTTTTTCTTTTTAACGTACAATTTTACTTGCCTCTCCTCTGTCCTTTGGAAGAGTATTTTAGATAAACAACTGAGTGTGCCTCAGACTTTCAAATGAGGATGAGAGGGGGTTGGCATAGTCTGTGCCATCTGAAAAGGCTTTTATTGCGACGTGTATTCACAGGAAGTGCCAAGGTTGCTGCTTGCTTGTTTGTTTGTTTTCTGATGCGCCAAGCCAATGCCCAGTGGACAGTTTGCCAGCCTGCACAGACACCTCTTGTACTATGCAGGATAAATCTTCCTCCAGGCAATGTGTCTTGGGTGCAATTTACAAAATCAACCTCACTGTAATTAACATCTGGCATTTTTCCTAAGTAACAGCTATTTACATGGAGCATGAGCCCAACCATCGCAGCATGTGTGGCAACAACCACGCACAAGAAAACAGGCCATTAAGAAACCATTTGACTTGCAGGGCCATTTGGACCCTCAAAAAAAAAAAAAAAAAAAAGAAACGCCAGGCATTTGGCTGGCGAGAGAAGTTTAGCAAAGCGTTGATATATAAGTCATTTGCGTCGAGCAGTAGAGAGCGCGGTGTGATTACCTCAGCTGGAGGCATTAGGCAGGAGCGGCGTCCGCTAATGCTAGCCCGTGACGGAGATGAAGTGGCACTACTGTTGAGAGGTGCAGGTTAATGGTGGGAGGTGACAGGGGGAAGTGCTGATTCTTGGGCGGTACAGTGAGAGATGACGCTTTGATTTCGCGCTGATGAACGACCGGCGTGGTGGCATAGCTTGTTTTTGTTTTTTTGTTGTTGTTTTTGTTTTTTTAAAACGTGGACTTTGCTCCGGTCCATCAGCGCTCGCTTGTTGTTTTGGAAGCGTGCAAGCGAGATTTTCCTAATCACTGTCAGAGTTAAAGCATGATGTCATCGCCACTGTCTCTCTCTCTCCCTCCCTCTCTCTCTCGCTCGCTCTCTCTCTCGCTCTCCCTCCCTCTCTCTCTCTCTCTCTCTCTCTCTCTCTCTCTCTCTCTCTCTCTCTCTCTCTCTCTGTCTCTCGTTCTGCAGGTTCTGGCTGTTCGCTAACACCCACAAAAGCAGGAAGTACGAGCCCATGATCCACACACGGACCTCCTTCGAGCCGCTGCCGTACGGAACCAAGCACTTCAGGGAAGAGAAGAAACACACTCTGCAGGACAAAGAGGTACAGGAGGACCACACGCACACACACACACACACACACACACACACATGTACTCACACATGCATACACATACACACACACACACACACACATGTACTCACACATGCATACACATACACACACACATGCACACACACACACACACACACACACTCCAATTTACTTACCAGACTCCAATCTTGCACGCCAGCACGTGCTCCACAGGAAATGGTTTGGAGGCATGAGAGGAGAGAAAGAAAGAAAAAAAGAGAGAAGAGAAAAAAAAAAGGCGCTGAACAGTATTGCCCCCAATTTTAGCTGCCCAAATTTGTCAGATGTGACAGCAATTTAATAAATACCCCCACACGTAAATGAGAGGGAAGTCTACCCCCACTTGGGGCATTAGGTAATTGACTGTGTCTTTTTCCTGGAGGCCTTTCATGGATGAGGGTGCTTTATGAGGCTCCACCAGCAGGCTCTACCCTTTGCTTCCAGTGCAATTGCCTGGAAATGCCTCCCTCCCTCGGATATTAAATAAATAAGGAAGCTCTGCTGATGCTGGCGCTCTGCTCTGCTCTGCTCGGCAGTGAGGAGAGTTGTTTTACCGTTCCAGCTCGCGTTTAATCGTTAGCCGCGCCGCGCCGACCCCTCGCTGCTTTTCCCCATGGGTCTCGTCGTTTAGCGCAGGCGATTGCACATGGCGCCATGCATAAAAGAAGACTTTATGAAATGGACAATGAGAACAAAGACCCCTGAGTTTAACGTCCCGGCACCGTGTCTTTCCGATGGCGGCTGGTGGAATATTCCGGATGCCAGATGCGGCGGTACTTGATGGTCCGTTTCTGCTGGTTTGAAGCTTCCCGTCATCACATTGACAGTAATGAAAGCTCGGGGCAGAGAGCGCTCCTGTGATTAGCATAATTGATGTGCCCGCATGTGACATGCTAAGGATTAGCTCTGATCCATACTTAGATTGGAGTCAACGTTTGAACTTTAGGGGTTAGCCTCTACCCAACAGGGGAGGCTCCCCACTGCCTGTACCTACGGTACAGCAATACCACATGACATTGAATTAATTACAATGATTACTCCACAAAACAAGAGCAACGGCTAATTAAAGATGCCCTACCTGTTCACCACCCTTAATTAGGAGTGTGTCGTGGCTTTCTGTGGTACAGTAATCTCACCAGCAACACCATCGGTTAACCATTGTTAATGATATTGTACTATAAAACTGCATCTACAACAGGGTATTTTCAGCATGAAATATTTATTGATTTGTTATCATGCTTAACAGATGATAATTTACTTAGTGAAAATGTTCATCGTTCTCTGTAAACTCAGTTCCGTGCCATCGGTCATAAAGTGGAGGGAGGCCACTCGCGTCGCGGGGCTGACAGGCCTGGTGCCTTTGGGTGTCCTGACCCTTCCTCTTCTCCAGAGGCTCCTCATCACTGATGGGATTTCACCTCCTCCGGCAGCAGTCTGTCAAACCTGGATCTCCCATCACTCAGTCGCCATGGCGCTAGCCATTGTGAGGTCATGCTTTCAGGTCCCAGGAAAACCAGCGCACCAACACTCATCTCCATTGTGCTGCTTGCTGGATTCAAGTCTCTTAAAGCACAGCTAGAAGATGACACGCTATCCTTTTTGAAAATCTGTCTCATACAATATCTCAGCTTTTTTTAGGTCCACAGTAAAAGGCCAAGCCCTCCCCCACAATGGACCATGTATAAAACTATAACATGTTCAGCCTGGGGAATGTAATCCATAGAAAATAATTCAACCCTTATTTAAATCATGCTAGGAATACCTACACAACATTTAGAACTACTTATGTCCCATTGGCATTCATTTGGCAATCACACATTTATTTTCCTTTACATCAAATGCAGTGAAATATTTTACTTGTCATTTGTTTTCAGTATTAGGAGCCATTTTCTTTTACAAATATACAGAGGAAAGGTGTTAGAATCCTTGAAGAGGATTTACCACAATGGCCAATCAACAACCAAGCCTAGTTAGCATTACACAGCATGACAGGGATACTACAAAAATAAATAAACAACAACAACAACAAACCAAAGCAGCAAACAGAAATTCACCATCAAAGCAGCCTTTGTGCGCAACAAGTTGGCTTCACCAGCAAGTGCTTCTGCCCTGTTGAAGTGGGCTCTAAGCAAAGCTAGTGGCCTAATTGCCCAGAGAAAGAACAAAAGCAGGAACAAACAGCGTCACCATCAGAGCAGCCTTCATGGGCAGCCTTCATGAGCATTTCACAACAAAGTAAGCAAAGCAGTAGGGTGCCATCACAGCTGTTCTGCAACCCTGATTGTTTGACGCAAATGTCTAACCTTGTTTTGCTTATTCCTATTTCAAGGAAAAATTAAAGTGTAATTTAGTATAAACTTTTTTTTATAATATGTCATTTGAATCTCTTTTTAATTTAATGAATATTCCAAAATATCTCAAATCACTTTTGTCAGAATCGCCAATTCATGACAAACTTGTATAATAAGACTGAGGAATAACCAAGCTTTATCATAATCATCAGTTATGTTTGTGTGCTGAAGTTATTTCGGTATTTAATGTGTGTGTGAACCCAGAGGTGAGAGCGGCCATGCCTTTGTCCATAGTAGGCCAGTTCTACACAGGGCGCCTGTGTTCTTTTCAGTGTTATGGGAAACTGATTTTTTGACTATGCAATTTCTCATCGGGCGCGAGCGGTCCCCTGATGAGGATCCTATGCTCGGAAACATAAATTGATTCTAAAGAGGAAATTAGATGGTACTTATTACACTGTCTAACTAGTAATCTGCCATCATTTGTCTGTCGCTTGATGAATGTCCTGCTTTTGCCTACCTTCCGCGCTTAACAATGAATAACACATCCGGAAGGCTCCCTCGCCCAACGCAAACCTGCTTCCTTAAATGAATTTCCACTCACCCCTCACACGTTTTTTTCCCCCCATCGACTCACAAGAATATAATGATGGATATGGTGATTTTCAAGTGCATTTCTGATTAAATTATACCCATTCTCTTTTCTTTCTGCTAGGATTCTCTCTCTCTCTCTCACTCTTTTTTTCTCATCCTGTTTTTTTCCCCATCTGCACCTAGAGATCTGTTATTTCCACAGATTAACATGTCCAGCCTGGAGACTGAGGCTGGTGATTTGTCTCAATTGGACAAAGGCAAAAAGAGATGGGCACAGGGAGGACTGCACACAATCTATGGCTTGTACAGAAACGCTACTGATGAAGTTTGGCTCTGACTGAGATGGTTTCCCATATCTCTATCTATGTCCAGTGTGTCCAGAGTAGACAGAATATGAGATCCTCACTGGTGCATTCAACGGTAGTGTTGTCAGTTGGCTCTTAAATTCCAATTAAATTCTTGAATTTCACTTGCGTTTCATTTGAGGTGGCAAATAGGAAGCAGAATATGCAATTCGAATTTTGCACAACCCTGCCTCACTGGTGCATTCAAAGGTAGTGTTGTCAGTTGCGTTTAGGAAAAGCGGTCTAGGGTGCAGGTTTTGAGGTTAGAGGATTGGAGTGATTCCTTGTTGTGATATCTCCGTGGCAACTGAGACCATGATTAGCTTGTGAGCCGGCGGTTCACCTCGAGCTGACTACGCGACGCGTGGCGGTGCTGACATGGCACCGCCCCCTCCTATGATTCTTATTTTAACTCATGCGTAGTGAAGGTCCCCAGCCCGCGCGTGTCAACGCGATGGCTGCTACGCCGCGGCGTAATGCGCTCGGACAGAGTGACAATCAGGCCGCGCTGCCCCCGCCCGTCTGGCATAATTAGTGCATTAGTTAATGCCCGGCTGATGGAGAGGGGTCCTTCATCAGGCGGGCACCGACGCTAACGCGGGCGAGGCACGGGCACGGGTGCGGGCATCGGCGGGGTGGGGGGTGGGGGGGGACGGGGCCGTGTGTTTTGATGTTTGCATTATCACCACCAGTGCTAACAAATTGAAGCAGCAGGCTAATTACGCGGGCTAATGAAGTGCGTGCAGTGGCCATGTCTCGCCGCAAAGCCTCTCCTTCAGCTCGCGTTAGGCTTTCATCAATCAGCCTTTTAAACTGATATATCTCAGCGGCAGAAGCCACTGCCTCCTTTTTTTAATGTTGCTTCAGTAATTGCTTTTTCTGCTGCCTTACCCCCCCCCCCCCCCCCCCCTTTTCCCCTCATCACCCCCCCCCCCCCCACCCCCACCCCCCACCCCCCGCACACACACACACACACACACACACTACTTTACCCCCAGCCCCCCCCCCCCACCCCCAGCTTGCATATTTCTCCTCCCAGCACCACTCATCCTCTCTGCCTAGTTTTTCTTTTTTTAATTATTGTTGTGCATGGCTTATAGCAACTTGGGGGAAGAGAGAGAGAGGGAGAGAGAGAGAGAGAGGGGGAGAGAGAGAGAGAGGGAGAGAGAGAGAAAGGGAGAGAGAGAGAGAGAGAGGGGGGAGAGAGAGAGAGAGAGAGAATGAAAAAAAAAATCAAGCTTAAAAATGATGCTTTGTTACTGCCGCGTCTTGTTAATCATCGGCCGGGATAATGCATCAACATAGTATGTATGATATATGAGGTGTGTTTAAATGCGAATGATATTCATTATGAGCAATAAATAAGAGGCCTAAAAGTAGGACACAGCCTGTGTCTTCAGGACATGCTGTGGCGCCTGAGCAAAGTTTGCCGAGCCCTTTAAAGCCCTCTAGACGGCTCTGCATTAGTGACCAACAGTCTGGGGGATAAGCGACTCACCATAACCGCTTTACAGGGGAATAAAAGGCCCCATCCCCTTCATTTGCGGCATAATAAACAATCCCTGTGACTGTATACGTATCAATTAACTCCACGCTTGCTTCCATCATGTCAGCGGTTCTTCCCCTTTTATCAGCCAGCACACTCACACACGCAGTGTTGAATGCATATGAATTGTATAAAGGCATTTGCCAAGACGCCTTTGTTATAAAAAAAAAGGGCCCCTCGTTTGACATGACATGGTGCTTTTAAAACGCTGTGATTTGCCATCAGTAACAAATGAAGTGATAAGAACATTTCATTGGTGTTTTGGTGCCACATACAAATTATGTCCTGTACTGTGATAAGAGCTAAAGCCCATTCTTAACTGCCCTGATTGTTTGTGCTATATTGTAGTGAAATTATAGAGAAATGTGTGTGCATATATGAGCACATCTCCATGAAATTCTCGAACAATCTTTGCAGTGACAATAGACACACAGAAGCACTTAAAAAAATAGGCCGCCTTCAAATTGATATGCTTCAGTGAACGAAGGTACACTTGGCTTTTTCTCTGAGCTTTTCAAATGTGGACAAAAAACAAAAAAAAAACCTTTGAAACAATGTAACATGACAGCTTTCATATTCACACAGTTTGGAGTAGGAGTCAGCAAAGCAGGAGATGCAAATGAATTCTGTAACAGTGCGAACAGCTTGCGCACGATTTAGGCAACATCTGAAAGGTCCATCAAGAATAGCAACCGGAACGGGGTTGTTTAAAACTCCGTCTGAACGGTCCATGGTCTGGGAGGTGCGTAGGAATAGTCATATGAACTTTGAAGTTTTGAAGTTTAAAACATCATCTGAAAGCTTCACAACAACGATGGCATGGCATGAATTTGATTATTTAAAACAGCTGAGTGAAAGAAAAAAAAAACATGGTGCATATTTGTCTTCATATCTGATATGTATTTCGAGATGTAGATTAAGTCCTACCTACCTACAAACCTTAGAAAAGCCGAGACAGCTCAGGACACACTGATCTCAAAGTCCCCCATACTCATTCATGTTGTGGGTCTGCGGATGTGTGGATATGCTGCGTGGTTGACAAAAGAGCCGTTCCCGCGTGAATCCTGATTGAAGTAATTAGAATAGAATCAGGTAAAATAACACTCTGATTCCAAGGACAGGTAGCCCGACGGAGTGGCAATTACCTCCCAGTAGTGTTGTAGGTAGAGTTGTATTACTGTATGGCAGGAATCTCATTTGGGTGTCCTGAAACAAACCTCTTGAAGAATGTTGGAAGGGATTACCGGCCGTCACAACACACTAGATTGTATATAATTAGGACAGCAGTGCATGTTTTTTCCCTGCTCCCAGTCAATCTCACTGATATGATTGGTTTTGCCTGTGTGATTCATGCTGATTACGGAGCAGATTGAGGTCCTGTGGCTTCCGGAGTCCAGGCTAACCTGTGTTTTGGGGCACTTTATCATGCAGTTCGATGTTAAAAAATATAGATTCAATTTGGGGGGGGGGGGGGGGGGGGTGGAAATAAATGCATTAAAAATGCTTCCCTGAACAAAATGTTGCTCGTCATATTTGTGGAAGCACAATGCAATCACAAATGGGAAAGTTCACATTATTCACAGTGTGTGCCATATTGATAATTGTTTTTTTTTTTTTTCTAAATCATAGCATGCCCCAAGAGAAAAACAACACAAATGTAAAATGTATACTAGGAAGAAAATAGACCTTTAGTATTATCTGGAAACCTTAGCATGTGTCTAGAACCTGCATGGAATTTCATAAGGCCTGGAGCTGGAACTGTGTCAATGTGTTGCCTTCAGTGGGTAGTTTTACTTCAGTTTCATTGGTCAGTGTCTAACTAAGACAGACATTTAAAAAACGTCCTAACAGACATCACTCCCAAAGCTAAAAATGCACTGCACCCAGCTCTGGAATTGAGAGAATATATGCCAGATTAGAGCCAAATCAGATCCAAAAGAGAACCAAATCGGGTCCAAAACAGAACCATATCAACTCTAAATCAGAACCAAATCAGTTTTTAATTCAGAACCAAACCAGTTTTTAAATCAGAGCCAGATCAGATCTCTATCAGAGCTGGATCAGGGCCAGATCAGAGCCGGATCAGAGCCAGACCTGCACCACAGCTGCTAACAATGTGGGATGTGCTGATGAATGAAAGGGCTAAGCTGATCTGAAGGATGGGATTGAGACGGCTAGCTGGCTCTCTGTGTCTGTGCTGTCGTTGTGACTGGGTCCCAGTCTCCCTCTTAGCACTGGCGCCTACAGTACACACAGCTCTCCACTGCTTGCCTTTGGCATTGCTTTATCATCTCGTATCACACTGAGAAGACACCTCAAATTGTCACTTTACTTAAACCTCGGAACACCCCAAATTATGTTTTTGTACAAGTCAAGGCAAGTTTACTTGTCATTGAGAGCATTTTTGATGGGATATTCTTTTGTACATTTGTTCTGTGATTAGAATTACTCTTTGGTTGTGTATCAGTATATCGGTATTATCTCATGGTATCGCCATACTGTTGCCAAGGTGTATATATTCTTTATTTTGAAGTTAGCTCTGAAATGTTAATCATTGTTGTGATCCGTGTATTTGAAATGTACCTCCCATGGAGTTATTTTCTGTTTACATATATTAGACTTCAGTGTTGTTTTTCGATCAGTATTTTATCAATGAGAAAATACAATCTTTGAAGCCTATGAGGCATTGTGTCTATAAAGACACGTAGCTGTGCTTCAGGAGAGAGAGTGCACCGATGTAACTGCTATTACTGGTTCCTTTCTTGACTTTTCCTTTTCTTTGTAAACTAGAAGATTTTGTTTCCCAGCTAACACACAGTAAAAGAATCTGTCTGTGGGTGTGTGTGTAGGTGTGTGCGTGTCCGTGTGTGTGTGTGTGTGTGTGTGTGCGTGTGTGTGTGTGTGTGTTCTGTCTCTGTGGACCGCTCGCTGTGAGTGTAATGTCGTGTTTGTTTTGCGCTCTGTCTCGTGCCCGTCTCACTTCAGAGTGACGGCACTTCCTTGTACGTTGAAACAGAAAAAAAAAAAGAAAAAGATGATAAAAAGAGGCTCAGATTTCAGAAATGCATATTTCATCAAACATCTGAATAACACCAAGTCATTATGCGGCGGCAGCCAGGGAAGGGGCTGATTACCATATACCATAAAGCCCACTTTCTTATCTGCCGAGGCATGATTAGTTTCCAGGCCCCGATAGCCTTTACATGCAGCCTCATCCCCCTCTCCAGCTTCAGGAAGGGGGATCGTTTTCAACACCCTTTTCCACTTCTCCCTCATACAACACAAGTCTAGTTATTGCACATGTTTTTCATTTGTTGCTCAAGGTTTTCTTTTTTCTCTCTCTCTCTCTCTTTTTTAAGGCCATTTTATTCCTCAGCCATTCAGACTGAACACTAAACTTATTTCTCCATGTGTTTTGGTCTGTACAGCTGCTATTGGTGAACAAAAAGACACCCATGACGTTCATGGCATTTAGATTCCATGTCCGAGAGAACACAGTAACTGATATATATTGTATATCAGTTTATATATGAATCATGCTCATGTTTCTTGGCAGACACTTTTGTCCAAAGCGACTTACAACAATACCAATAAATATATATTCCATTGTCAAATATTATTAGAATTAGCCTCCATTAAACATAATAATAATAGTAATAATATAAAAGTGCAAGTGTTTATAACAGCAATAACTATTAACATATACAAACCAATTTTAACCAATACCTTAACCGGCCTTTATACTGTATAAAGCGATATGCTCTTTATGTAAAATTAGTCTACCATTAGTCTACCAGTGCAAAGTAGGTTACCATGTTATGGTGCTATATAAGTACAATTGAACTGAGTTGAATTGTTCTGCTGTTGGGTCAGACTTATTTCCATGTGTCCAGTGACTCAGACTGCCATTGGAGGACTGATCCCTAAGCAGCCAGTGGTGTGCGTCCGCCACCTTGTTGTGGAGATATTTCATGTGAGCAGCGTCCGTGCTGTCCTCTGGACAACACAGGTGTTTGAGACTCTCTGGCTGCCCCAGTGGCACCATGGCTCTGGTAGTGGACACATGAGCAGTACAGGCGTGGCGGTATAACTCACATTAACTTTACAGCAGACACATAGTCTCTTAGCAATGCACAGCTGCCTGAAATGGAGAGCACATGTCCAGAACTCTTAACACATCCACATCCTTTCCTGAATTTCCCCTTGGGGATCAATAAAGTATCTATCTATCATCTATCCACATCCACATCCACATCCACATCCGTCCCCACTCCCTGACGACTCTCTACACCCGCGTTGACCTCCGGTGTGGCTGGAGAGAGGCTCAGCAGGAGGCCCAGCAGAGGTCCTGGATGTGGGGCTGCTTCGGGTCTTTTTACCTCTCTTCTCTTCTCCTTTATCAGGGACATGGAGGGCCAGGCAGGGGTGGTGGTGCTGCTGGTGGTAGTAGAGGTGGTTGAGGGCTCCGTGTGTAGTGCTCCTTACCAGGGCCTAGCCATGGATGAGCGGCCCCTCTGCCATTTCCCCAGGCTGCCTCCATCCCTGCCTCCCCACTGGAGTACCCCCTCCCCGCTGGGGGGAGTTACGCAGTCAGGCTCCTCAGCAGCTGAAATAATGTAAACTCATTTCAGCTGGGCCCTGGGCTGATGTCACGCGGTGTGTCCGAATGCGGTGGCGACGGCAGCGGCGGCACTGGACGCATTAGGACTTGACAGGGCCCTGCTTGAAATAAGTGAAATTAATGGAGCTCCTCTCATGTAGGACAAGGCCACAGCACCCCTTTTCTCGCTGCTTACAGTGAGAGAAAAGTCAATACTTTTTTATTACGCCACTCTTGACCTACATTCCACACTACAAGTGCTAGTCCTGCTAATTGGTTTCAGTTGTGTGTGTGTGTGTGTGTGAGGAGAGAAAGAAAAAAAAAAACTTCATCCTAAAGAGAACATGGTAGAAAATAAATCAATCTCATATTTTTTTTTTTCCTTGTCTGTTTTCATTGACCAACATTGAAGACAGAGAGAGAGAGAGACAGAGAGGGAGAGAGAGAGAGAAAGAGAGAGGGGGAGGTGGGCAACCAAGGCTGGGTTAAATGATGGGTCCCGGGGGGCTCCGGAGTATTTTGTTTAAGTGCTGCGTCCACTGATGGGGCCGAGCGGGCTCTGCTCCTGTGCGCACCGGCTGGGCCTTTTCTGGACTCCTCATTCCCAGTAAGTGAAACGTCAGTCACACTCGCTCGGCCTAAACACACCCCGTCACCCCACTGAGGAGCAACACACACCCCGTCATCCCCACTGTGGAGCAACACACCCCGTCACCCCACTGAGGAGCAATACACACCCCGTCATCCTCACTGAGGAGCAACACACACACCACACACTCTCGTTTCGTTGCTCTTGACATTCACACTTTGTTCAATGAACTATGTTTTTAAGTTCATATAATATTTGTAAAATTATCCCAAGAGGCGGTAAACAGACAGACTTGCTAAAGCATTTAGATTATTGCGCACACACACACACACACATACACACACATACACACACACACACACACACACACACACACACACACACACACACACATCTTACATGAGTCTCCCAAGACGTCTCTGTGTCTGCTGGTCGATCCAGTTAAATCCTGTGGCCTAGTCAGGATGTTTCTGTAAGACCCTCCGTCCCAACCCAGAGACAGGGTGGGGTGCGTCGGGCTGGGTTAGGAGGGGGTGTGGGGTGGGGGTAGTCTGTGTGGCTGGGTGAAGTGGCTCCACTGGTGTGGATGAGCTCTTCCCTGCTCTAAGCTCTCTGGACGGCTGGTCGGGGGCCTGTGTGTGTGTGTGTGTGTGTGTGTGTGTGTGTGTGTGTGTGTGTGTGTGTGTGTGTGTGTGTGTAAGAGAGAGAGACGTATGATAGAAGGGCTGCTGCCTCCGGGGCACATTTGAACCCAGCAGGCTTTACACTAATGCAGGAGAGGCCCATAGAGACCCCCAGCAGGGTGTGTGTGTGTGTGTGTGTGTGTGTGTGTGTGTGTGTGTGTGTGTGTGTGTGTCTCACACCTTAGTTGTTGAACAGTTTTATTCAACTATCTTGACCGATACTTATCATGTCACCAGTGTCAAAATGCAGCTGATTTAGACCTTGTTCACCCTTTACTGGTGCCAGTGCAGAGCTCTATCTGTCTGTCTGTCTGTCTGTATGTCTGTATGTCTGTCGGTAGGTCGGTCACATTCACCCACCCACTCTCCCGTGGCCTGTCTCCTGTCTTCTGTTCTTGTCTTGATAATCAGTGTGAAATCTGTGCATTTTCTCCCCGTTGAAATAAGCACACGTGACGTTTCTCTAAATACGCCCGCCGTGCTGTGGCGCTACATTCCCCTTTACCCTCTGGTGTTTAGACGGTAACCTGGGCTAATAACAGTGGGGAGTGTCACCTCATCAGTGGTGGCGTGGCACGGACCCCGAGATTGTTTCCCTTTGCTCCAGCGTCAGCCTGATTCCCATGGAGACGCCCTTGTGACCCTGAGCCTTCGCCCACCTCTTCTCTTCTCTGACACGCCTGCTTGCCTTCCTTTCTTCTCCTTTCCTCTTCTTTTCATGTTTGATTGTGTGTTTGAGAAACGCTCAGATAGTGCTGGTCTCAGTGTGTGTGTGTGTGTGTGTGTGTGTGTGTGTGTGTGTGTGTGTGTCAGGGGGTGATGGGTGAGCAGGGGTCCCCAAGTGCAAAAGGAGCTGTCACACAGATCTCGTCTCTGCGTCCACACACCCCCTTTTCCCTCAGCTTGACAAGTCCGAAGGCCCCTGAGGCTGTGCTGGCCCTCTCCCACCCCCCTCTTCACCCTGCCAAACACACACACACACACACACACACACACACACACACACACACACACACTTACCAGAAGCACTAGGGTGCCAACACTTTGGTTGAGCTTCACATATCTACTGCAAATTCAGTGCAGTACATTGAAAATCACACTCACACAGACACAGACAGACACATACACACACACACACACACACACACACACTCACACAGACACATACACACATGCACGCATGCACAAGCCCCGTTGGAGCATAAGATTGGTTGAGAAGTGACATCGTCATGGCACAGTCCTTATCTCAATCAGGCGTAAACGTTGCGCGCATATGTTTAAACACATGCAATGTCGCAAAAAAGCGCAGAAAAAGAAATCGCATATTCATGCTAGCTGGATTTATAATCAATACTATTTCCCAAAGCGTGAAATTAGCTTGGTTTTTTCGCTGGGTTCGTTCATTACTTTCGGTGCGTTTGTGACAGTGTCCATTTGCGTTGTTCCACTGTTGTTAGTGTCAGTGCGGCGTGCTGTTTACAAGGACGGCCGAGCTCTTTCCCCCGCCCCTGGCTCAGCGATGATTGTCACTATACCGGACACTGACTGACAGGCGGTATCACATGGGCGCCTAGGAGAAGGAAATTGTCAATGCCCCAGTGTGTGACATTAGTTTGTCCTTCCTCAACTTCAAGCTTTTTTTAGTCCGAAAACAAAAAATAAATAAATAAATGTATATGTATGTAACAGGGAAAAAAGCCCACTAGCCTGGGCCTTGGTGGTTTTACTCCACTCGTCTCCTCACACTTGTTTCAATCCCCTCGTTCCTCTTCTCTCTCCTCGCCTGTGTGGCCGACGGACTGGCTAACGGAGGGAAGGAGGACTGGAAAAGGCTGCTTGTTTTCAGTCCAGGTCAGCCTTATGGGGGTAGGGCAAGGGTCACTTCATTCTGACAAACACCTAAAGAGTCCCACAGACAGAGAAAGGGAGAGAGAGGGTAAAGGGAGAGAGAGAGAGAGGGAGAGAGAGAGAGTCCATGGCAGCAAGTAGGCCAGTTATGAAACCTGAATCCAGTCCAACTAAAAATATCTGGCGCATTTTTGCAGCGCAGCAAAAAAAGAGGTCAGGATTTGTGTGGTGACTCTGGCATTCATCATTAGCAGGCTGACTGAGCCTAGTGAGGAGAGGTGAGGTGAGAAGAGGGGAGGAGAGGAGAGGGGAAGGAGAGGAGAGAGAGGGATGCGAGGAAAAGAGAGAAGAGGTGATGTGAGCAGAGGTGAGGAGAGGAGAAGAAAGGAGAGGAGAGGAGAGGGAGAGAAGATGAGAGATGAGGGAGGGTGGAAGAGAAGATGTGTTACGATCATAATTAAGAGGCCCAGTTAGTGGTCACCCAGACGCAGCACAGCCCAGACGCAGTATGCTCAGACCACTCCTGAGCTAGAAGGGGGTCCAGATAATCTCGGTGGTGTTATGACCACTCAGTAGTGTGTGTGGTCATAGGACTAGTGGGACAGGCCAGTACCTCCTCATGTCAGAAACTACTCTGAATGTTTCAGCTGTAATGTGACCGCTGTAGGATCAGGATTCCTCACACTTTTCATGGCCTAGTAGAAACTGTAAAGGTTCTTTGTAGATATTTTTGATGTTGCAAATACATTACTAAAGGTTTCAAATTGAATGTGCAAAGGTTCTAAAGAAGGAGTTCTGCGTTTCTGTAATTCAGCGTTTCTGAGATTGAAGTGTTGTGAAGGGCTAAGTATGTTAGTAAGTGTATTTATATTCATCAGCATGAAGAGTGTATCCCTAGGAGGGGATACCTCAGCTAAACCTTTTTCTCTTTTTCTTTTTTTTTTTCTTTTTTTCTTTCAGCCTTTCAAGACTGTCTTCACCACCTGCCAAGTCTTCGACAAATTTGGACGTCTTTACTCAAACGCTGGGAAGATTGTCTGAGAAATGCATTTCAAGAGTCATTAAAGTGTAGTCTTGCATTCACTGCGGTACCAATGTTACCAATTTCATGGCAGTTCTGTTGTTTTGTTTAGGTTTGTGTAGCGTGGTCAAATTCAAGCAGGGTTCATTACCTGAACGCAGTGATAGAGAACGAATGGTAGAAATAAATATGATCAAATATCATTAACATCATGTGATGCATTGATTTCTTACTGTATTTTATTAATGTCTTCCTTTTGCGTTCATTCAATTTAGTTGTTTAATTTATTTATTAAAAACAAAACCAAGATGAAAAAAAATGACGTCACCAGGACCAGAGTGTGAAATCAGCGTGTGGGAAAGGGACGCCACTTGAGAGGATTTATGGCCTCCTCGCTGATCTGATAAGCTGTCCTATTCCAAGAAATTCCCGTCTCACAGCACCCCGTCAACACATGAATACCAACGAGCAGCTACCTCATTCCACATCTTGTGTTTTTGTTTTCTTTTTTTTTTCTCCCTTTTTTTTTCTTTCCTCTCTCATCTCTCGCTCTCGCTCTCACTCTCACTCTCGCTCTGGAGCTACATTTAAATGTTTTCCAGGCCTTGTCGCCCACAGAAAATAAATGTCCTTTAATTTTGGAGAGTGGGAAAAATGGCCAACCAGACCTGGGCCGCCTTCTTCCTACACAGATTTAATTTCCACAAATAATTCAGAGTGCTTTGTTCTGTTGCCGTGGTGTCTGTCGGCACGGCGACTGGCCACTGTCCTTGCTGATGAGTAAGAGAGAGAAAAAAAAAACATGTAGGGAGTGGGGGGGGGGGGGGTCTCAGTAATTTGGAGATGCAGTGGCTATCTGTGTGATTGCTCCCGTACTGAGGTAGTCCATCACTTCACAATAATTCACCGGGCGCTGACTGTGGCCTCAAACCCGCACCGGTGCGTTCCCATCAGTCCGATTAGAAAAACCCCGCTCACGCTCAGGCCCGCACTCAGGCCCGCGCTCAGGCGCCGGCTGTGGTGGCTCTTGCTGATAAATTCCCTCTGCTCTGCTGGCGTCTTCTCTCCGTTGTCTTTCCGGGTCTCACAAGAACTTTGATGCCACAGGAGCAAAGAGAGACGAAATGAAAACAATCGCCTCCTGTTACTGCTACTGTATTCACACACACACTGACTCACAGACTGACTCACACACATGCATACACACACACACACCTTTTTTCTCCTGAGGTGTGGCAGTAGGTAGGCATGTCTAATAGATCTGTAAAGTCAGGATTGACATATCGATTGGCCAAAGATAAGTTATATATATATAGATAAGTTATATATATATAACTTATATATATAAGATATACATGTATTTCATTAGTCTTGTGAGTCTTCTAAGTCTTGTGACGTGGTTTCTAAGTTAGAACATTTTTTGTCACATACAGCAAACATGTCACGATCCGCTAGCTGCCTGTCCCCTAAATACGCTGTAAAAAAAATGCGGTCCCTGTGGACAGCCCAGGCTCCAAAAAACTGCAACAAAAGCAGCCTGGTCCAGCCTGGACCATGAAACATAAACTGTTCCAGCCAATCACTGATGAGATCATGTGTTCACGTGTTCATGACAGTTTCAGTTGCACGGGAGGGAGGGACGAGCTAGCACTGTTTTGTTTGAAACGTCAACAGTGACATCACCCAACCGTGCTAAGAGAACCTTTAATTGTCATTATCTCAGGAGAGACAAGATTTCCTTATCTAAAGGTAATAATATATAAATAATTTGAATAAAAGTAATATAACTCAATATCATGTGAAAGTGGGGTTAAAATTAAGCTCAGCGTTTCTGTACACACACTGAATGTATTCATTTAGGTACCGCTTTCACAGTGTGGGCTAGTTACTCAGCAAACGGCACTCAGGTCAGTCAGACGAAAGCACAGTAACGTCCACCTTAACAAGCTCAAACTCTGGGTACTTCAGTGTCCTGCACCTTTGCAGTGCCCCAAGGAGCCTGTTCCTAAGAGCAGCACTCTGTGTTTCTCTGCTGTGCTATTGCACCCCCCCCCACCCCACCACAGGTCAGGGGAGATTAGCCATGTGTAAAATTAATGTTAATGGTATTTATACTGCGTTTAGTCCACTCGGTAATATTTACTCTGACACCTAACAGCCTGTGCTGCGCTGCTGTCATAACCGCTCGCCGTCCTGAGGCTTCTTGTGTGGGCCTGTGTGATTCCACCTGAACAAACAAGGGCCAAAACCCAGAACACACACACACACACACACACACACACACACACAGCAGGCTGACAAGCACCTGTGCTCCTCTCCTCCCTTTCTCTCTCTCTCTCTCTTTCTCTCTCCATCTTTAGCTCCTCCTCTCTCTTCTGCTCTCCTTGCTCTCTCTGTCTTTTTCTCCTCCCTCTCTTTTTCTCCTCCCTCTCTTTTTCTCCTCCCTCTCTTTTTCTCTCTACCTCCTCTCTTCCCTCTTTCTCTTTTTCCTTCTCTCGTTTCCTCTCCTTTTCTCCTCTCCTTTTCTCTCCTCTCCTTTCCTGCTGCATCTGGCCTGTCTGGACTCATTTACAACGACGTGTGTGTGTGTGTGTGTGTGTGTGTGATGTGTGTGTGATGGGGCATCCGCAGAGGCCCTCACTCTGCCGGTGAGAGGTGGAGCACTGCTAGGCATGGGGCCAGGACATCAGGAGGCCCCATCACACACACACACACACAGGACAGCAGGAGGCCCAGTGCTGAGCTGTCACACACACACACACACACACACCACCTGATGGCCAGATTCAGAAAGGTGGAGAGTCGTTAGACGACAGTCAGGGTAAAACTCAGTAAGAAGCCGCTAGAGAGGAGAACCAACGAGAGTTAGGGGAAAACTCGGAATGAGATAGAGAGAAGGGGAACCAATCAAATGACGGGAGAACTCAAAACAACATACGTACATAGGAGAACCGATTGGACAACAGTTAGAGGAGAACTCTGCACAAGGAACGCACCTACGGAGAAAACCACTCCAACAGCTGTCAGGGAAATCTCAACAAGAATACTGCTCCGACAGTTAGAGAGGGCTTCACTTGAGGTAGAGGGGCATTAGAGGATATGCGGTTTCAAACTGCCTCTTAAAGGTACAGTCAGCGATCAGTCTCTGTGGGCAGCCCAGGCGCCGGACACTGGAATCAAACAGAGTGGGGGCAGCCTGTCCCACAATCCGTGGAGTTTCACTGATGGGCAACAAAGGCAAGACTAGAGGAGATTGCGGATCAATCAATTTAATCAATACTAAATGACACAAACATGTATTTTCTTTGAAATTAAGTAAACAACAATGACAGGTGTGTGTTTGTTAAGATTGGGTAAGAGTTTGATGTACCAATTGATGTTTAATTTTGTGATCTGAGAGGGTCCAACTCTCAAGTGTCAGCCAGGCAGTACAATAAAAGAATCCATCGACAACATAATAATATATGAGTGTCATTTTCCACTGTGGGGGTAGTCGATCATGGAGTAAATTCATCTCACTGAAGCACTTAATTAAAAACAAATCACTCTTAAAGTGGATATTGCACAGTATTCACACACTGGAATCTGGAATCATCTGCTCCTGTCTGAGAGGAGTGCTGAAATGTTGAAGCATCTGTGCTTGAACTCCCTCCCCACCCCCACCACCCCCACCATCCCACACACACACACACACACACACACACACACACACACACACACCCATTAATTTCAGGGAATAAATGAATACATTTTGCCTGGTGTGTAGAAAAAGAATTATGCAAACCCAGTGTGACGTCTTGCTGACCTATGTGCTAGCGGTGTGCTGTAGCTGAGTTTGAGCCCTATCAGTCTGCCCGTCAGTCAGCTGAGCTGTGTCCAGGAGGTGGAGGCGTGTGTGTGTGTGTGTGTGCTGGGGTGGGCAGGTTGAGGGGTGGGCCAGGGGGAAGAGCAGAGAGCAGGAGGGTCGGCTGGGTTGACAGGCCAGTGATGGGCTGTCTTCACTCACCGCTGGGGGGGCTTGGCAGGGAGCGGAGGGTGGGGGGGGGGGGGGGGGGGCTGGGCTTGGGCAGGTGCGGTCAGGCCAGCCCTCCTGCTGGAGTGGCGCACTCGTTTACTCCGATCACTCGTTCACTTGTTCCCTCTGCCTACCTCATCTTCCGCCCTCCTCCTCCCTCCCTCCCTCTGTCCCAGAAGGACTGCCAGGCCGGCTGTCCACACACACACACATACACACACACATATACACACACATGTCCTAGCTGTCTCTTAGTGGTGTATTATGACAGGGAAGAGTGTGTGTGTGTGTAGGTGTGTGTGTGTGTGTGTGCGTGCGTGTGTGTGAGTGTATGATAACATAAGAGTAGTTGCACTTTCAAGCTGTAGTAATTCTTATTTTCCCATATACATAGAAAGCACTTCAATGCAGCTTTCTCCTTTTCAGAGTAGTTTAACAGGCCAAAATGGTGACATCATTGTTGACCTCTCCAGGAGCAAACCCAGGCACTTACTGTAGCTGTTACTTGACCTCTCCAGGAGCAAACCCAGGCACTTACTGTAGCTGTTACTTGACCTCTCCAGGAGCCAACCCAGGCACTTACAGTAGCTGTTACTTGACCTCTCCAGGAGCAAACCCAGGCACTTACAGTAGCTGTGGCACCTGGCTGGGCTGGGAGGTGCTGGGACCTGTGAAAGCCACTTCAACTCTCAAACAATTATTCAGATGTCATTCTCTCAGATTGACAGACTTGCTCCCACTCTCTCTCTCTCTCTCTCTCTCTCTCTCTCTCTCTAGTGCCCTGTCTGTCTCTCTTTATCTGTCTCTGTTTCACTCACTCTCTCTGTCTCCATCACCACTTCAAACATGAGCCCCCCCCCCCCCTCCTGCATCAGAATGCATTAGCATCTGCTGTGGGAAGTGAGACGTCTTTTGTCAGTCAAAGGCCGCGCGGGTTGGGGAAATTCCCATGGAGGGAGAGAGAGAGGGAGAGAGGGATAGAGAGTCAGAGAGGGATAGAGAGAGAGTAGTGTGAGATCATTGTCAGAGTCTGATCATTTACATCTCCTCTCTCTGGGTCTCCAGCTTTCTGCCTGTCAGTGGCAGATGCCAGCGCTGGCACTGATAGCATCCGCATCCGTCGCCACGGCAGCCGTCGCCGTGCCTCAGCCTCCGCCTCTGACATCCATTCAAAGGCACAATGAAGCCAGACGCTTGTAAATCATCCCCACTGATCGCCACGGCGACGCACACGGCGTTTCTGGGGACTTCATCCGCACTGCCAGGACATTAATTACCTCTGATTAAAATGGAGGCAGGAAGTACACTTACTTTCTATTTTTTTTTTTTTTTTACTTTTCTTGTTGAACACAACAAGAAAAAAACATGTGTGTGGAATACACATGGAACAAGTCGAAAATGTAAAAGCATATTTGCCTTATTATTTTAGGTCCCGCTGGTACATTTCCTGTCTACACACTCTTCATTAATCTGACTTGCACAGTGAGCGACTGAATTGGAAAATGAAAGCACCCAACCCCCCCCCCCCCCACCCCCTCTCCTGCTTCGCTGAGTGGAGGGTGAACTTTAAGTAGAGATTGAGCGTTTTGTAATCTGTCCTAATGTGCTTGTAGGCAGCGCGTTTTGGATTGTTTCTACCAGGCAGAGGCTGGAGAATGAGGAGTCAGACAGATGCTCAGACAGATGTGGGCCGCGCCTCACATGGCTGGCTCCGTAATTACATTTCAAATGCAGATATCGAGAGAGAGGCGTTTCAAAACACTCCACTGAAGGCTTCGCCCGCGTGCCGCCGTCTCTCCCACTGATGCATAATATTGTGACACTTCGGGGTGCAGGGAGTGATTCACTGATCGTGTTATTTATTTATGTATTTCAAACACAAGCTGGGGAGCAACAGCTGTTCCCATTTCGCCATCAGTGGCACTACCCGCTGCCGCTCAATTAAATGTATTAATTTAAGTGAGTGTGGAATTGTTCTGTCAGGTCGGCGCCACGTCTCATTGGGCGATTTCACAGCCGCGACAGTCACTTTTCGCCCGAGACGGGGAAGTTGGAGACTTTTCCCCCTGCAGCGTGCCGTGGTCTGAAGTTTTTAAAAGACATTCGTTGGTGTACTTTGAGGATCGGAGAGCTTGGAAACCCCCCACAGCAGTTATAGCTTCAGGGCCAGATTTGGCCTGCAGTTCAGTAACAGGGAAAGGGCTGAAGTTGGAGAGGAAGCATCAGTAGCTTTGTGTCCCTTTCAAGAGAGTTCCATTATCAGCATCATAGTTGGCCCCACAAGGCTTCCGTTTTAACATTCCATATGTTATCTTAATGCAGAGGAAGTAGATTGGGAACCAAATAGAATGTTCAAGCATTGTTTTTGTTTTTATTGTTGAAAGCAAAGATTCTAGAGCGGAGCTCTGTTCTAGAATCTTTGGTTGAAAGGGTCTGTAACTGAAGCATCAGTTATTGACACAAAGTACTCATACCAATTAATCCAACAAATAGGGGTGGGACAAAATCAGTATGGTACTATACCGTTTTGTATAATATAGCACAATTGTTATCGTGGCATCAAATATCTATACATTTATTAAAACTGATCAACTGTTTAAAATGTTAAAAATGTGTAAAAATGTATTTATTCACTTAACCATTCTAGTTGTCCAAAGATTCCCTAACCTCTTCCACCTCCATGTTTGGGGTTGGCTCTAAGCTCTTTGTTGTACATTGTTAGTCCATACCACAATGTAGTGAACAAATATTCTGTAATAGGCCTAATTGTTGTTTATTTGCCTTTTTTGGCATATATTTTCATTTTCAATTACACAATGGGTGATTGTCTTACAACATATGGCCGAATTGCAGAATCGCTGTATCATGGTACTGTTATTGTGAGCAATTTATTGTGATATTATTGTGAGTTACTTTGTGATTCGCTTCTCTACTAACTAAAGAGCTGTACGGAACAGCAAGGGAAGTGCACAGTACGTTTAATAAGAGTTTTCGGAGTGTTTACCTTGACCGCTCATTCCTAAGTTCGATGTAATGGACCTTATGCCCGCTGCTGGTTACTGACCGTGCTTTTTGAAGCCACTGTGTTGCCCAGTCTGACTCTGGAAAGGTCACTACCCCACCCAGGACAAGTGCAGGGAAAAAGCCCCTTTGTTATGCGTTTGATCAAAAGTCCATAAAGCAAAGCCTCTCTGACCACACACACACACACACACACACACACTCACACAAACACACACACACGCGCACGTTTTTTTGTCGCCTTGCTCCAAATGGAATCCAACAGCCCAGGCAATGATGAATACCAATCACAAGATGTATTGACAAGCAT
>NC_055975.1:24795788-24820788 GCF_018492685.1 Alosa sapidissima | reverse complement strand
CTAAGTCTGCTCCTCTCCGCTCCTCTCCTCTCCGCGCCTCCTCGCATCACCTCAGGAAACTTGTGGCTAATTTCATTATTTTGGGGAGAGAATGCAAATGAGTGGCGACAGCTGGCGCGGCCCTGGTGGCGGGCCGTGATGGAGGGCCCTGAGGCCTCGCTCGTCAGCCCCACACACACACACACACACACACACACAAACCCCCCCCCCCCCCCCCCCCCTCCCAGACAGCCGCCGCCGGGGAGGAGGTGGGGGGGCTGCTCTGACAGCGGGACCAGATGGTCCAAGAGGTAAATCGCGGCTCATTTGGTTAGCGAGACGGCATCGGTCACCTGGGCAACGGGTTACGCCTGGGCGGCCCCTGCCATCTTTTCGGTCCCGGGGATTTTTTTATTTTATTTTTATTATTATTATTATTTTATTCTGTTTCTTTTTTTCTTCTTTCGTGTGTTTTCTTTTTTTCGCCTCTCTACCTCCTCCTCCTCCTCCTCCTCGTCTCAACTCGGTCCTTCTTGTTTTCTGTAGTGGGGTGGAGGGGGCCTCACCTGCTGGAGTGGTGGGGGGTGGGGGTGAGGGGTGAGGGTGGTATCAGCGGCCCTGTCCATCATGCTCACCTGCGCTGGCTGCTGCCTTCTGCTCCGCTACGCGCCTCCATTTGTTGGGCTAGCGGAAGAGCCGTGCTGGCAGAGCGATTGGTCAGGGCTTGTCGTTAGCCGTGTGTGGTCAGTGCCGTCGCGTGTCGTGCCAAGTCCACAACACCCCTGGTGCCCGGCCTAAGGAGACAGCGGTGATTCGGAGGAAAAATCACCGCGTGGTTAATGACGTGAGCGGAGCAGCACATCTCTTGGCGGAGGCCATTCTCCTGTGGCCGCTGTTGTTTATGTCCATGCTGACACTAATGAAAGCATGACCACAAATAAGCAAATAAACAAGCAGGGAGACAACATGTACGCCATATATTAGTCGTACATTAATGCTCACTATATGCACATGAATGCTCATTATATTCTCACTGTAGTGAAATGAGACAAACATATCAAAACATATCAACGTTGAAACCACTAGCATGGTTTATATTTAGCAAATAACAAATTAGCACTGAGATGCCAAGTGTGATTATGTATTAATCTTTAATGATAGCAACAACATTAAAAGAAAAGTGTTGATTAACACACATCTAAGTGTTTTTTTTTTCAATAAGGTACAGTCAACTCTAAGACTGTAATTCAAAGACCATTTAGTTTTGTTTACAGAATCCAAAAGCCCTCTGTATTTATTTTCATGGTGAGAGAGATTGTAAGTTATTGTAATAGCAGTTGTAATTAGATCATGGCCCATGGGTAATCTATGCTTAATAAATAATACAAAATATAGTTAATGTCTTTCTCTAAATATATATATAATATACATTAAAAAATACAAAATACATCGGAATGTATAGACCTGTTCTGTGAAGGCACTGAGGGAGCATGTTAGTGTGTGAGCGATTATGACATTGGCTGTGTGTGTGTGTGTGTATGTGTGTGTGCCCCAGGCACCAGTCTTGTGGGATTATCCTGGTATAGTATAGATACCTCTACAGTGTTGACTGCACATGCAGCTAATCCATTTCTGTAAGTCCCGAGTGAAACCACACACAGACTCCATAATCCCCCATGCGCCTCAGCGGCACACACACACCGCACTCGAGCCGGGGACCCAATTTCACACCGCGGCTCTGATTCCAATCATTCACTCACCGCGTCTCAATCTCCAGGAATACCCCGCCGAAGACAGCGCTGTCTGAGCCTCGTGCCACTCCGCATTAGCCTCGTTATCCAAAAATTAGTGGAAATGGAGGAATCGTTAACCGCAGTGATCATATGGGAACGTATAGGACAATAGGCTATAATGCAGTCATGTGAATTCACACAAGTGGGCGAGGAAAGTGTGAGGTAGTCCACACGATCATTCATGTTACAGTAACATCCCATCAGTAGCTTAGCATCTCACTGAGCCTCAGGCTCCACGCTGCTGAAATCACTGTCTTAGCTCCACGCAGTTCTCCATTGATCACATTTTCACACAATGATATTCACAGTCACGTCCATGGGAAATGATATTAATGGGAAGATAGGGTCAATATGATAAAAATACAATGATGTGAATTCATAAAATTGACAAGAAAGTGTTTTTGGTAAAGTCGCACGTCTTAATATCTCATATTCATCAGTGCCTAAGTCACATGACAATCCGTTTAAATTGCAGGTTGTTCAGGAAGTACTCTGGGTGTTATATGAAAGCAATGGAATCCCAGAGCCTGGATGTATAGAATATGTACCATGCAATCATATGTAATCTCCATAGGAACGCTCAGGTGTTTGTGCAGGACTGGCCTGTGCAAAGGGAAATATGTCTAATGTTTGTGTAGTGCTGTGTGGGAGAAGAAAACCACTTAGTGGGAAATCAAGGCCAATCGTGTGCAGTCTTTCCCCTAAAGGTGCTTTTGTCCCCTTGCCCTGTGAGTAATTGTGCAGGAGTAATTGTACTGGGGCTTGCGGTTAAGTACAGGGCTTTTTTGTAAGTCATTCACTCGTCATGCAGTCGATAAATTATTTTCGCCTATTTATAGTGTACGCAAGCCGTTCGGCTAGAACAGGCAAGCGTGATTGAAGTGTTACCTGTGGTCAGTGTAATCAAGTTAACAGGCGTGACGCGTTTGATCAATAAACGACACGGAATCAAAGCCTCGTCAATATTCCGTGATGATAAAATACAGTTGATACCCGGAGATGGATTACCGTGGAGACGCCCGAGTCAGGCCGGCTTCATATCGGGCATCACGCCGGGGCTGTTATATTTCATCCAGTGGCCTCTGCTGGCCGTCCCCCAGTGATCCTCTTAACTTAGTAAATGGGGGGTAATGACAGGCAGAGCAGCGATACCTTTAATCCTGCGCTCTTAAAACAGCGGCCCACTGAGAGTCTCCTGTCCTGGATAGATCCGAAACCGCCGCTCCCTTATCAGGCGAGGGCCGCCGCCGCCACCACAGGCCTCCGGGGCACTCCGTCGTCCCCTCCGCACGCCCGCCTGGCCGACCAGCCGACCCCCAGCCAATGAGCAATTAACATATGACTATTTCTGATGTTATTTTCAGCAGGTAGGTGGGCACTGTCCTTTGGTCGCCCCTCACCTCCTGGGCTCCTGATTTTAAGGCGTGGTAGGGGGGTTAGACGGGGGTTCGGGTGTGTGTGTGTGTGTGGTGTGTGTGTGTGTGTGTTTGGGATGGGGTTGCTGTCAGGTGTCGTACTGTGGGCCTGTGAGGAGGGTCTTTCTATTATGTGCCTCCCATGTGGTGAAGGCTCTCACTGGCTGCCAATGAGAAAGTTGTCAGAATGTCTACAATCTCTCTATCCCTCTCTCTCTCTCTCTCCATCTCTCTCTCTCTCTCACTCTTTTTCTCTGTTGTTTGACATCTGCCAGCGAGAGCGCTTCCAACTCCCCAGCCGCTCCTTCTAAACAACACTCCATTTACAAACAGAGCCCTTGCCCGCATGCCGCAGTCATCAACATTTAGATATAGTCATCATTTACCGAGCGCCGCTGTCAGACGACATATGGACGTCAGGCCCAGACACCGCAAGAGGGAGTCAGGAGAGAGAAGAGAGGGTGTGGTGGGGGCGAGGGGGGGGTGGTGTGTGTGTGTGGTGGGGGCGGGGGGGGGGGGGGTGGGGGGGGGGTTGAAGGGAGGTCAGATATGTTAGATGACTTGGGTGATGAAAAAGAAGGCAAATCTCTAATATAGGGAGTGAAGTTAGGAAATGAAACATACTGTACGCACACACAAAAAAAGAAAAGAACAAAATGGTGTTGAAATCTGACTGCAATATCAGAAGTGGCTGGCACGAGGTTGTGGCGTGTGTGTGTGTGTGTGTGTGTGTGTGTGTGTGTGTGTGTGTGTTGCGGGGGTCAGGAAGGGACTGGGGAGTGGATTAACGCTCCGATTCGCAGGAGAGCCACGACAGGACCCCAGGAGCTTCCTGATATATCAAAACCTGATGGAAAGACACAGTTCAATTTGTCCCACTTTCATAAAAGATAATTACCCTGTCACTCTCCGCACTTTAACAACTTCATTAGATTGGAAGTGGAGCAGGCACCGGAGCAATGGGAGTCTGACAGAACACATTTACACACACACACACACATATACCCCTCCCCAAAACTGAGTGGCTGCAATTTTTCACACACACACCCAACACATACCACAATAATATCATACTCCTCTAAGTATGTGTCAAATATATATATGTGTGTATGTGTGTGTGTGTGTGTGTGAGAGAGACATAGCACAGGGAGTGTGTGGCAGGAAGGAAGGAAACATGTATGACATTTTAATAGGACACATCAGGAACAAGAGAGACGTGAGCAAAGAGAAGAAAACCCAGTAGAGTTCCATTATGCTACCACTCACTCGGCCACCGGGCCACGGCCATTTGAAAAAAAGGAAAAATCAATTGAATATTTGAGGCCAAAAGTTCCTGAGAGGTCTTAAAGTGATCTTTGAGTTAGAATAATGCAACGCTTTATTAAATTGGGGTTGAGAGGTGGCCTGTGTCGTCGTCCGACTGTAATCATCGGCAAAGATGACATGGACATCCTAAGTGAGAGACGGTCAGGCCAGTGGAGGTGTCTGCAGAGCAGGTCAATTAACCCTTCAGATTCCCACGGAGGGCTGCGCGGTCGTGTCCACCGACCCATGGCCGTGCCCGACATCACAGCGGCGTGAACCAGTCAGCGGCTGCGTTTAGTCACTGCCCACTCTTCCGTCCCCCCCACGTGAGGAGGATCACAGCGCGGCTGGCCAGATTTATATCTCTTCTCTCTGTTCTACCCTCACCTATCATCTAAAATATCCATATCTCCTAACCTACGTATTCAAACAAGGATGGGGGGCATGAAAAGATTTGGAGAAAGAAAAAAAACATTTCATATGTTTAATATATCAAACTAAATGCTGTAGTATCACAGCAGATGTAATACACTGCATGACAGTATATACCTGCACATGCTGGTGGTACAAATATGGGATGCTGCCTGATGCCTTTAGCAGGTGTGTATAAACACGGTTTTTGCCTCTGTGTGTGTATCGTGTGTGTGTGTGTGTGTTTACGTTTAATGTGTGTGTGTGTATGTATGTGTGTGTGTGTGTGTGTTTACGTGTAATGTGTGTGTGTGTGTGTGTGTGTGTGTGTGTGTGTGTGTGTTACGTGTAATGTGTGTGTGTGTGTGTGTGTGTGTGTGTGTGTTTACGTGTAATGTGTGTGTGTGTGTGTTTGTGGGTGTGTTTTCAGTAGGGAAAGGCCTCAAGCATTGTTTCCAGCTCTCAGTGACCTGTGCCCACAGCTCTGGACACGGTTGCGATCACTGACCCCTCTCCCACTCATGGGCAACGGGATAAATATTCACATGTGTGTGAGTGTGTGTGTGTGTGTGTGTGTGTGTCCAACCTCTTCCTTGTGAAGGTGAGGGGGGGGCTTGTTGAAGACATCTCTGCAAACAGATGGACCACCAGAAACCATCTGCTAGCCAGGCAAGTAAATGCTCAATGATGCATCGCAAAATGATTTAGCTTTCAAGGATCCTCGGAAAGTAGTTAGTAATGATGGCGTCTGCACAGAGAGGGAGCAAACACGCTATTTTAGATATGATCTATAGCCCCCACTATCTAGGGCCTCTCTTAAAGAGACAGCGTCTCATTTGGACAGTTTCATTTTCACGCCAGCTCTCTAAAATAAAAGGAGAACGAGAGAGAGAGAGAGAGAGAGAGAGAACTAAATAAAGAGAAGTTAGTATTCAGCAGCTCTCATTTTTCCCCTCCTTTTATTAACATGTTCAAAGTTATCTGGTCTTCCCACATGAGTGTGTCTTTATTACACAATGAGGAATGGGGGAGGGGGGAGTGTTTAACATTTGTCATATGATCATTCTCATTTGCCTCCGCGGATTGTTATCGTGTCCACGGCTCAAAGACGGAAATAATTGTATCTTTTGAAATTTTTCCGCCTTCATTTTGAGTTTTCATTCGTGTTCCGGCAGCTGGTGGTGTTTGCCTAATGTATTCACACTGGCTCTCTTCCAGATGTCTTTATTAGCATGATAATTTGCTTATTAAGGGCACTCTTGTTTTCTTCAAATAAAGTCATAATTACATATTTAGCTTTCGCACCTTGAAATATTATCTCACATAGAATGTTGTGGAGAGTGGGGTTTTATTATTTGAGTCCTCTACCACTCTCTTTCTCTCTTTCTCTCTCTCTCTCTCTCACTGTGTGTGAGTAAGACATCATTTGTTTTGGAAAATGAAATGTAACTAGTTGTAATAATACAAATCTAACACATGCTACAGACTACAGCTTTATGTCTTTAAGTCTTTATGTCATCCAATATGATACATCCTCAACATGTCATTCGCTCGTTTACTAATACATCTGAATATACCATCCATGGGTAAAGCTGATATTACAGGGTTCACATATATTCTTTTACCAATTTATAAAACCTTTCCTCAAAGTATTGATCCATTGTAACACCACTCAATTTACTAAAACACATTTTCGCCTGCTTTAAAAAAAAAAAAAACATAATTCCCCCTCTCATTTTCTGTGCTCTTGATCAGATGTCCTTTGTGAGTCAGTCAGGTTGTGCCTCCTGGTGTGAGTGGCTGGGTTATGTAACAGTAATTACATAGTTATTGCGGCTCCTGTGGAAGTTGGCTGTGGGCTGAGGCAGGTGATGCGCTGGCAGGTGTGGAGCTCTCAGGTGGGCCCGCAGGTCCTCTTCAGCATGCCTGGTGGCCTGTCGTCACATTAAAAGGCTCGCAGAACGCCAAGCCCTGACGTCTCAAATGCAGTGCATCGCACAACAGTGCTTTTGCCCTTGTCTGTTTTATCCTGTGCACTGCTGCAAAGACAAGACAATGCTGTATGCATGTGTGTGTGTGTGTATGTGTGTGTGTGTGTGTGTGTGTGTGTGCGCGCACCTGCGTGCATGTATGTGTGATGTGTGAGTGTGCATATGTGTGCATGTTTGTAGGTGACTCTGTCTCTCTGTGTAAGGGTATGTAAGTGTCTGTGCATTTTTTTTGTGTGTATATGTTTATGCTCCTGTGTGTGTGTGTGTGTGTGTGTATGTGTGTGTGTGCATACTTATTTGGAGGGAGGCGATCATCACTCGCTGCCAAAGTAAAGTGTTTGCAAACGAGGGAAGCTGGCTAGGGCCCTTCGCTCAAGGGCACATTAGTATTAAACTAACGATGGGACGTAAATGGACAAATTTCCTGTGCGGGAACGAGGCGGACACCCCGCACACACCCCTCACACACACCCCGCACACAGACCATCGTGTTGATGGAGTCCAGAATCTCATTACGGATCTAATACAATAACTGGCGTGTCGATCTAGAGGGGGACTGGAGAAACGTGATTAGCTGCATTACTTTATCATGCGCCCAGCGCGCGGCACGACCAGCACTGGACAATTGCATTAGAGTGCCGATGAGATCAAGAAAGAAAGAGAGGAGTACGCCCCCCCCCCCCGGAAATGATTTAATTGATTCCACATACAATTAGTCAGGACACATTTGGGGTACCTAAGTTGGCTATTTAGTAAAGCAGGAGTATGTGGTGTTCTTGTTTATCTATGTATACTGTATCACTGTATGTGTGTATTTTTTTCTCTCATTTTTTCTCATTCTCTCTCTCTCCCTCTCTCTCTTTCTCGATCCCCCTGCTCTTTCCTTTTTGGGATGGTGTGGGTGCCGCTGTGGGTGGGGATGGGGGTTGGGAGTGAGAGTGAGTTTGTCATTGTCCTGCGGTCCAGAGGGGTGTGTGTGTGTGTGTGTGTGTGTGTGTGTGTGTGTGTGTTGGGCTGACAGGCTAATGAAGATGACCTCTACTTGTTCCGTTTGTTTTCTGCTGCGCCTCATCCCAGTGACTGTTACTAAATATACTGACCACAGACACACACACACTCCCGTACACATTACACACACAGCTATCACTGACCGGGTGTGTGAGTGAGAGAGGTCTGTGTGAGAGGAGTGAGAGGTCTGTGTGTGTCTTCCTGTATCTATGAGAGAGGGAGAGAGAGATCATATATGTCTGTGCTGACTGCATGGCCTCTCTCTCTCTCTCTCTCTCTCTCTCTCTCTCTCTCTCATCCTTCTTGTGTGTATCTCTCTTTCTCTCTCTCTCTCTCTCTCTCTCTCTCTCTGTGTCCATTTCTCTATCTCCCTGTCTGTTTAAATACAGACATAATCAGCTCGCCTTTTTCCTCTCTCTTGATTAAGTCTATAATACATTTTTAAAGACCATTAGTTGTTCCCCTCAGGTGTGCCTGAATGAGATTGCACCAGATGAATTGGAATGACCATTTATTGATGAACAGTTTCACCATCAGCTCAGAGCCTCGGGGCTGATTGGAACGCTGGGGAGTTAAATAGCATTCTAAACAAAAGTGGCACGCATATGATCATAAATACAAAAATATAATCATGTTCATGTTTTTCTATATATTTGAAGGAGTCTTGTAATAATTACATTTTGGAAATTAGTTGTATACTTGATATCGAGTTAGTAGAAGTCTAAGTGAAAACGCAGAAATGTATGTGATAAATATAGACAGAAATTTTGGATTTTTAAAAAAATAAAATTGGCACAGGCTACACTTTTCAGATCAGCTAAAAGTACTCCCCCACTAACCACACACACACACACACACACACACACACACACACACACACACACACACACACACAAAGAGACAGACACACCACAAACACACACACACATACACACAAAGAGACAGACACACCACACACACACACACACACACAAAGAGACAGACACACCACACACACACACACACACACACACACACACAAAGAGACAGACACACCACACACACACACACACACACACACACACACACACACAAAGAGACAGACACACCACACACACATACACACAAAGAGACAGACACACACACACACACACAGACACACTCGTGGCACCATCCAAAATAAAAGGCAGTGGGGGGGGTGGCCTGTCTCTCCCTGCCAGCTCTCCATCACTTGTCAGGGCGTGTGTGATGCAATCGTGTGTGACACCTCACCTTGACCGCAGCTACCTAAAGTGTGCTTTTCCAGCCGGGCATCCGCGCTGGACGCCCCCGGCTCAAACGGCAATGGAACTCATCGTGACCTCCCTCCGCTGAGCCTGAAAGGCTGCAGGCCTGCGCCACCACCCTCTGGGGGGAGGAGAGAGAGAGAGAGAGAGGGAGGAGAGGGGGAGGAGAGGGGGAGGAGAGAGAGAGAGAGGGATGGAGGGAGGGATGGAGGGAGGGAGGAGAGGGGGAGGAGAGAGAGAGGGAGGAGAGAGAGAGGAGAGAGAGAGAGAGGGATGGAGGGAGGGATGGAGGGATGGAGGAGAGGGGGAGGAGAGAGAGAGGGGGAGGAGAGGGGGAGGAGAGAGAGAGAGAGAGGGATGGAGGGAGGGATGGAGGGAGGGAGAGAGGGATGGAGGGAGGGAGGATGAAAGAAAGACGGAAAGAGACAGAGGGAGAAAAAGAGAAATCCACTCTACATCTCTCTCCCTGAGCAGCCCCTCTCAGGAAGATGGCATGGTTGGCCCTTAAGACCAGCCTTGGCCCTGCACACATATGTGTGTGTGTGTGTGTGTGTGTGTGTGTGTGTGGGTCTGGCGGCATCTTCCCGTCCCTGGCGGATGCAGGATGCTGCCTGTCACTCAGTGACATCTCATGGACGCCTCCTTGGCTGCTGGCACGCGTAGGCTCAGGGCCACCAGCACTCTGAGAGAGAGACAGAGAGAGAGAGAAGAAAGATATCCTCAAGATACAGCTTCCCTTTTTTCTTCCAGATTGTTTTTCCCTCGCTGCTTTTACCCCACTTACCAACACCAGACTTTTCAGATTTTTTTTTTTTTTCAAACAGCCACATGGCAAAGCCCATCTTTTTTTCTCTCTCTCTCTTGGTGACACTGTAGCTATGAAAGTCTGCTGGCTTCCACCGAGCGTGTATGGAACATGTGGCCAAGTCTAGACTGAACTGTTTAAAGTAAACAGTTTAAACTAAATGGCACTACACTTCAGCTCTTGTCCATAATATCAATACTATGATTATAAATATATGTAATCAGTTAAAATATTATAGAGGACTGGCAGTGGATGTGGTCTGTGTACGGATGTGTACGGATGTGGTCTGCACCAGCATCATGCTGCTCCGTGGCGTTTCGGTAGCTCCTCAGCACAGAGTAACTCAATCAAGTGATTTGCTTGCCCAGCCTCGCCGATTTTCCTACAAGCCGCACCGTTTACAGAAAATCACCATGCCTCCTCGCTTTCCCCCGCAGCACTGAATTCATTTGTACGGCGGACTAAAACTAAATTCTGAGCTCACAGTGAGCTCGGCCCATCCAGAGCAGAGGTCAGCATGCTAACGTCGTTAGCTCGTCTCCTGCGCGTGTGCCGTGCGGCTTCCGGAGACGCTGGGCTCTCTCGCTGTCATCTCCAGGCTGCTATCTCAGGGTTCGGACGCTGTAATTGGTCACTACTTACTGTCAGAGGACCCTGCGCCCACGAGAGGAGATTATCTTCCAGCCGGGCATCCTCCTCCTCCGCTACGTGCCCCACCACCGAACCCAAAGCCACAGGAATTTATTTAATAATATTTATGCTGACTTTTGTTTTCTCCCAATATATGGATTTATTGGCCCCAACACAAGTCAAGATGTCACGGGAGGCTTGGCGGTTTACTATTTCAGGTCACCCCAAGTTCTGCTTCCTGCACCTGATACAAAATACTACACACCAGCTCAGCAGTTTGGGGCGGCTGCTCCTCCTGTGTTTTTGTCCAAACATCACTATTTGCCACTGGGGTGAATTACATTTCAGGAAAGGGCTTTTTTTTTATCCCACCAGAGATTTTACAGGGTGTGGAGACTCCTCTTCCGAGTGTGTGCGTTTATACGGGTGTGTCTGAATCAGAATGTGTCTGTGTGTGTGTGTGTGTGTGTGTGTGTGTGTTTTACTTACATGTATTAGTATTGTTATATTGCAGTAATTTTAAGATATTTACTTCAAATATTATTGCAATGTGTAGCAGGAAACTAGCTGGTCTGTCAGCTAAACCTGTCCATCCAATACTTTTCTCCTTGGTACCATTATGTAGCTTTTGTAGATCTCAGTGATTATAGTATTTCTGGTCATATCATCTGGATTGTGATCTTATTAACTCTGACCATTATTTATTCAGGTGTTTTTCTCTGTACTTACATTATGTATTTATATATATATACTTATATGTGTCGATGTGTCATGTGTGTTTGTGTGTGTGTGTGTGTGTGTGTGTGTGTGTGTGCGTGCGCATAGGTGTGTGTGTGTGTGTGTGTGTGCCCCACAGTTACCTTTACAGTCTGTGGCAGATTTTTTTCCGAATGGAACCCCCTGATCTCCACCTGCCAGTGTGGGAGTGGACGACAGGCGTGTCCGATCGCTCTCACCTGCTCTTCCCCTCAGTCATTGTGCAGACCTACGGAGGGGGGTGGCCTGAGGAGAGAGAGGGGGGGGGGAGAAGAGAGGGATGTGGCACCTTTAAAAATAAAGTTGGAAGCAGTTTTTGGACAAGGTAGGGGAGAGGAAGAGTAATTTGAACGGTTGTGCTAATGACCGCGGGAGAAGCGGCGCAGCAGTCGTTTTCGCTGATAGGATGGCAGGTCATCGCGACAGATGTTCCCAACATATGTGGAGAATTAATTACCCACTAGTAAACAAAATCTGTGATGCAGAGAGTCGTTTTGTCCAAATTTCTTTCGTTTCGCCGTTATTAGGTACATAATTTTTCTTGATCAGGCGGGCCCACTCGAACGCGAGTGCTCTTTAATGGGGCTAGCGCCAGGACCGAGGAGGCACAGAAGGGAATTTAATTGGCCGAGCTGATCGTCACGCAGCACAATGTGAGAGCCCCTTGATTATCTAATTGGTTGATTGAAGCACCAGGGGTCTGCCAGGACCCCCCACCTCCCCCCCAAACCCTCCCTCTCTCCCTCAGCTCGTGGGCCCTGTTTTGCAGAGATGGGTCAACTTGGCAGCGGCAGGAATCACAGTTGTCATGGGGGCTTTCTGGTGCCCGTGTGTAAAGTGTGTGGCGCGGAGCAGACGCACGCAAAGCTGCACGTCTTGGCGTCTGCAGAGGAGGGCATCTTAAAATGATAAAAGAGTTTAAAACGAGGCGCACTAATGCAACACACTAATGCAACACACACACACACACACACAAAAGCCAGCTGATTCTATTGAGCTTCTCTCCACTACAGCTGTTTGCCTTGGTAGATTTGCTTCACCTACTAATTGTTCACTGGCTCCTTAGAAAGCCATACACACATACACACACACACACACACACACACACATACACACACACACACACACACACACACACACACACACACAGCAAGCTGCATTTTGTATTGTGTATAAAAATAAAAATCAATTCATAAATAAGGAATGACATTGTCCCAACCTAAATAAGAGAGTGAATTGCCTTGGGTATTTAGCAGTCTTTGCGACATCAAATGCTATTGATTTTCCTCCACCTCTCTCTCGCACCTTCAATTTTTCAATAAGTTATGCTAAAAGAAATACTTCTCAAGGTGAATTATATACTTTTATATGAACCGCAATTGGTGTAAGTAAACCAGATGAGACACAAGTGCAATCAATCCATATCAGCGAGGTGTGACTGGTTTTTAAACTCCACCGTTGTCGTCGGTGTCTACGCCGAGCGCTGATGAGGTCATCTACTCGGTCCTCCATTAAAACAGCCCTCGGTAAACACACGACGCGTTAATGACACCCCACACAAATAATCCCACCAGATTATTCTTCTCTGGGCACAATAAAAAAAAAATGTATTACAAACCAGATTAGTCCAGTGAAGAATGGTAGTGTGGCCGCTCATTACAACAGCCAGGAATGCAGCTTTTTCTGAAGCAACACGCTGTGGATTGATGATAACCGAAATGCTTTATGAGAGTGTATATATGCATTAAATGGAGGGGATAATGTGATCAACATGCTGATGTCTATCGATTGACACGTGTGCTGAATAATTGACATGATGGGCAGCAGTGACACCCCCCTCATCAGCAGGGAATCCCTGGGCCGGTCAGCCGTCCAATCAGAGCCCTCCGACGGAGCGCCGGCTTAATCTAAAATGGCAGCTGGCCTCACCTGAGGGCTCTCCTGTGCCGCCCCGAGAAAATAATCTCTGACACCTACCTTCGTTTGCCCATAATAACCAATTTAGCCGCGGCTTGGCCCACGCCGGCGCCCTGTTTTTTAAATACTCTGCATTGAGTGAAATGGGACACAGTGGCGTGTAACTAAACTGAGGGAAATGAAGTTGTTAGCTAAAATGGAGTAAGCTCAGGGGATGCCGCTAAGCTCCATGTGATTGCTTTGGGGGGGAAGATACAGAGACGCATTAGCTCATTACGCAGCCGGGCTATTGATTTGCTGTCATCATTTCTCTGGGATAACGTGGGGCTGGGAATTAGGTGAGCCTTCACAGAAAATAAAGCTGTCAGAATTATTTGCCAGGCCTTCTTTAGGGTAGCCGACCACTAAGATAACAATTGAGTCCCAAAAGGCGGCAGATTAATTTGTGTGTGTGTGTGTGTGTGTGTGTGTGTGTGTTTGTGTGTGTGTGTGTGAGTGTGTGTGTGTATTCTGATCTCACATACTCATCCTTGCACTTTTGCTTTTTTTTTCACTTTTTCGCAACGCTGACTAGAAACATCACTCATCCCCACAGCATGTGACTGGATTCTTCGATCATCATCCTCAGACTCTCACGCCTGAGAGCTAACAGGCCATATAATGTGATGTCTGTGAGGAGGTTGGCGTTGCATACTTCTGATTTGTCAAGTGTGCTTGCCTCAACAGTGGATTGGACTGCTGAAGCACAATGCAAAATGCAACAGATACAATAGAAACTAAAACTAATAAACCTATAATTCCGAACCACTATCCCATAATACTGTAAGCACTGTGAGTCAGTCATCTTTTCTTTTATATTTAATTTATTTGTATGTGTAAATGATCTCAGTATTGAATAGCATTTTACCTATTCAACCATAGGTAACACTTTGAAATGAACACTAGTACTCTTCACGATTGGGTTTGTGAAGAGAAATAATCAAAACAAATCATGAATAATGAGCTGGGATGAAGGTATAGTAAGCAGAAACTAAAACAAATCCAGCTGATTTTCCTGCTGATTAGTAGAATGAGCTCTGATTGGTTGAGCATGCTCATCATGTCCAGTTTTGACCCTGAAACACACTTGCACTTTTTCGTCATATTTCTCTCTGCACCCAAAACATTGGCAGATTATTGGACAATGCATGACCAAACAAACCAGTCTGTTAGACTTGGGTCAGGCATTTATCATTATAGTATACTAATAGTAATGGCTCATCCGTACATATTGGACCTGTTTGATGATGAAAAAAACACAGTGGATGCCTGATAAAATTGTGTTTACGTGTCACATGTTTGGAGCTGCAGTCTTTCTACTTTTCCAATGGATGCCCGATGAACTTGTGTTTGAGTGTGTTAAGTTTGTCTTCCTGGCGAGGGCATTGAGTTGAGTTGAGCGTCTCCCTTGTTGGAGCGATCACAGGCTTACAGGAGGGGAAAAATATCAATAATGACACGTGTATTCATGGCAGCCGGCGACCAGGCGCGAAACAACTGCAGCCCGGTGATGAATTTAAGCCCCTGTTTTCCTTTTTTCTCACTCCTCAGGTCTCCAACTTCCTACACAATCAATCAGACCCCCCCCCCCTCCCCGAACCCCAACCCCCCCTCCCCCCCCCCCCCCTTATTTCCCTTTCCATTTCTGGACCTGGGATCACTGATTTAAATCCCTGACAAGGGTATCTATATATAATATTAATGGCCGCCGTGGAGGCTTCGCCGTGAACAGAGAGCTCACTGCCAAATAAAGAGTGATCAGAGGCTACATTGCCGTCCTCGGCGGAGCCTCCGCTCCGCTCCGCGCTGCGCTGTGCGCCTCACCCACAGGATGGATGGAGCGTCATTAGCCAAAGGAGCGCGCCCATTCTCCACCGAAACGGCCAAGTCGGAGGTAGCCATCAATCTAGCCAGGGCGCTGCTCCCACAGATACTGCCACACGTTACATACAAAGAGGGACCCTGTGTGTGAGTGTGTGTGTGTGTGTGTGTGTGTGTGTGTGAATGTGTGTGTGTGTGTGTGAGTGTATGCACGTGTAAATGCGTGAATGAGTGTGTGTGTATGTGTGTGTGTGTGTGTGTGTGTGTATATATGTGTATATATGTGTGTGTGTGTGTGAGTGTATATATGTGTATATGTGTGTGTGTGTGTGTGTGTGTGTGTGTGTACATATATGTGTATATATGTGTGTGTGTGTGTGTGTGTGTGTGTGTATATATGTGTATATGTGTGTGTGTGTGTGTGTGCTGGGGGGCCTGGGTGAGGGATCCCGCTGCCTGTCTTAGCTGCAGGTGTGTGTGGGGCGGCTGCTGCATTCTCCCACGCCGCTCGCCGCTCCCCTGTCTCTCCCACTCCGCTAATTTATTTACTACTGGACGCGGCCACCAAGGAGAAACCGGACAGGGAAGGAGAAACGAACCGCCACCATCCTGCCAACCTCCCATCCCTGCGCCTAGGCACAGGACTGACGGAGAGAGAGAGAGAGAGAGAGAGAGAGAGAGAGAGGGAGAGAGAGAGAGAGAGGAGCAAATTTAATTCTGTCCTTCCATCTCCGCTCACAACAGTTTTTTTTTTTCTCAGATAACTCAGGGTGAAATTTCCTCGATCTGATACTAGTAAATATGATTAGTGTTTTAGTCACATCCGGTGTTTGCTTTTATTTCTACCAAAACATTTCCAAACCACTTTTATGTGCTGGGGGAATCATTGATGGCCGCTAGCATGTTGGTGTTGCATTTTAAAATGTCCCCCATCAAAAGAGTCGAGATCCTTGAACAGCCTCTTTGAAAACTTCCTCGTTCAAACAGAGGGAGAGACAAAAAAAAAAAAAAAACCTCACCCTCTCTTTCAAAGATAATATCTTGTCAGTGTACAAAGCGGCTGTAGAAAGCATGGCATCTAATTGATTCCATTGTTTGTTATGTTAATAGGCATAGCAAAGAGAAACAGTGGGATATTTAAATCAAAAGAAAGGCCTGACACACAAAAGGCATCCAGGAGAATGGTGCAGATCTCAGAGTCAGGGCTATAGATAATCAATGAAAATACAAGAGAGATTGAAAAACTGTCTGCTTTTCAATTGGGCCCAGTTTGAGGGACAATTTGAAAATAACGGTGATTTGGGGGGGAAAAACAGCAGTCACTGAGACGAGTGAAGGACGAATTACAGAACCACTCGACACCTGGCTTTTGTTAGCTTATCTGACCAGGAGTAACTGACACCAGTGTATTGTAGGGACTTCAGAGTAGCTTTTTTCAAAGGTACGGTAATGAAAAACCGAACCATCATTAATCACAAAAAAAAAACGTTCTGTCATTGTATTAGATATCCCTTATGTGATGTAACAGGGAAATATCCTCATATCAACATATGTGTGAGTAAAATTAATATTATGACAAAGTGGAATGTATAGTGGATGTGTTCCTGTAACTGATCTGGTGGAACAACTAGCAGATAACCCCAAGGTCATGGGGTCGTGTCCCAGGGAGAATACACTTTCTGATCAAAATAAAACAATGACCTGTACTCAGCATTGCTATGGACAAAGGCATCATCCATAATCAGCATCCATATATCCAGTATGTAATGACGAACAAACTCATCACTATTCTCAAAATATCGAGACAATATTTCAAAGTGAGCATGTTTTTAATAGGAAATGAAGAGCACTGTGTTAGCCTGCTGGGGTGTTGTGTTGTTGTAGCCGTGCTGAGCCTGCGGTGGGGAGGTGGTGAGATTCCACCTGTTTGTGGGACTCAGATAGAATCTCTCTTTGCCGTTCTCCTGCTGCCATCTCTTGTCTTCTTGTGTACTTTACTTTCCACTAACAGTGCCGCTGACACTGGAGATTTTCTCCGTCTTTCTTTCTTTTCTTTATTCCCCCCTTCTTCTCTCTCTCTCCACCACCCTCTCTTTTTCTCTCTCTCTTTCTCCACCCCCCCCTCTCTCTTTCTCTCTCTCTCTCTTTCTCTCCCTGTTCTTTTTTTTTTCCCAAGGAGAACTTTTGGGGAGGGGTTGAGGAGGAAGCGTGTGTGAGAGGAGATGTGTGTGTGTGTGTGTGTGTGTGTGTGTGTGTGTGTGTGTGTGTGTGTGTGTGTGTGTGTGGAGGTTGGGGGGGGGCAGAGGGGAGTGGAGGGGAAGAGAAGGAGTGGTATCTGACTTGTTAGTCCACCACTGTCCAATTTGTTGAGGGTGGTGTGTTTGATTAAAGAAGGGGTCCCTCACGGCTCTCACCCCTCCCATCAATCACTGTGATAAGTCCCAGAAAGGCAACATATTGCCCAGGAAGAGGATGGGGAGAGAGATCCATTTCACTGTCGCCCCCCCCCCACACACACACTCACACACCTCACACCAGCCGGCCCGCTGCACACACCGCCCAGAGGAGGTGAAGGGGAGAGAGGATGGGGCGCTTCTTTGGGGGGTACGAGTGTGTGTGTGTGTGTGAGTGTGCGTGTGCGTGCGTGCGTGCGTGTGTGTGTGTGTGTGCACATGCGCAGAGTGGAGCATTTTTGGTTAAAAATAACAGTCCACCAGGCTTTGTTAAGTTTCTTAATGTTTTTTTTCCACCCGCTGTCTTTTTCCCTCTCTTTCTCACACTACATGTAACTTCCTGGCTGCTCTGACACAGCTGTTGTCGTGACGATGGCGTCACTTTGAGAGATGTGCGGAGTTGACAGACGGAAATTTCCCCCCAGAACTGCCTGCACACCAAGCAGACGGGGCCTGCCCAGTGTGTGTGTGTGTGTGTGTGTGTGTGTGTGTTTGTGTGTGTGTGTGTGTGTGTGCATGACGCATGTCCAGTCACTGCTTTGAAACGCCACAGAGCAGCTCTCTGTCTCGTTAGCAATACATCTACGACAATAAGCCCGGCGCCAATCAATACTCATACAGAGGTGCAGAACCGCGGGCCAAGGTGAGGGTCGCCGTGGGCGCCGGGGGCTGGAGGTAAATATATAAATAAGGACGTAAACGCATTCAGCCGCCGAGGATCGGTATTCAGCAGCTGGCCATCGACGGGGACTTTTCTAGTGACCGTGACGTCTGGAACAGGACTGTCTGTATCAGCATATCTACAGCATGATGGAAGGGAGAGACAGCAGACACAACAGCAGGGATCTGCTGTCTGATTTTATATCTTAGAGACACACCGCATTCTGACACAATTGTTCTCTCTCATTTTATCAGGTCTTTTTAGAAACATTAATAAAAAAATAGGTTATATTTTTGTTAGGTGTAACAATTGGTAGGGTTAAAAATGTTTTGGACCTTTGGCACGAGATTTGCAATTTTTCACATTCACATAAAATATAAATGTTTATTGTGAATGGATGATAGCACATGTTTGGTTGCATTCCAAATGTAAGATCATTTATATTTTATTAGTAAACATTTTCAGTACTGCATAGGAGAAAAATACTAAATTATATGCAAATTATATGCAACATACAAGAGGGTTGTTATATTTTTTATATAAGGCATGAAATGTGGAGGTATATGTTAATACATTCTATTATATTTACTGATTATATTGCACTTTTGTGTTTAGGTGCATTTTATAATCAAATTTATAATAATTAAATTAATAATCTAAATAATTTTTAATTATGTTATAAATAAAAATACAAATACAATATTGCATAAACATTTCAACACAATACAGTAAATTATAAATCAACAACTGTAAAAACCAGCCCTGTGTTTCTCTTTCATTTATATGTGTTTAATATTATTTATTTATTTATTTATTTGCAGCTCTAAAGATACTGGTGTCACAGCTTTGAAACATCTCATTTGATTCTGTCAAGGTTCACTTAGTGCCTAAATAAATAAATAAGAAACGGTGCTCTCTGTATGGACTTCAATCAATTCTTTTTCATCTCCTGAAGCTGTCATTAAGCATAACAAGATTACAGCCGGAAGTTCATGTCACCAACTTCTCTCCTGGACATGATAACTTCATCTGCTGGCCACCGCGTCAAGCCGTGTCCAAATCCTCCATCCTGTCACATTCACACACTCAGGCACGTACACCGACTACCAGCGTTTGCTCTTCGCATAATTGAATCAAACGCAGGCTGGAGGGGGCAGAAAAACACACGTCAGCTCTTTCTCGCACTTTGCATGGCCCGTTTTATTGTCCTTCCCCCGAACCTTTTGAATGATAATGATACAAATGACAGTTTGGCCGTATTAATCGTCACTCCTCAAAAGCAGGGGGGGGGGGGGGCAGGAAAGAGAGGGGGGGGGTGTAAAAGAGGTGGTGAGCTTTCTCTCCTCCTTTTTTATTATTTAACCACTCCTAAGTGCTAACTTGGGATTTCCTGGACCCATTGTGATGTCAGCCGAACCCCCAGCCATTCCATTGTGATGATAATGGATTCGGTGTTGTTGGCCATGAGGTCACGGGGTCAACATACGCTCCTTAATGGACTGTAAAAGAACTCTAACGGCATTAACCTGCCCCGATCACACAGCGCGCCGCACGCTCCCACTCCCCAAATCACATTCCTTTATGGGAGCAATACAATTGGATTGAATTTTAATTGGCAAGGTGTACACCTGGACTTGGGCAGTGGCAGATTTAATCACCAAAATAGGTTGGACGGGGCGAGGAAATAAGCAGAGTGCAAAGGGCTGTTCATTCTGGAACAAAGACATTATAACTGATGTGGGTGATTTGCTTGGGAGGGGGCTGTTTACGACCGTGAGCGAGTGACTTAATACAGGCTGTTTTTTAATCTCCGACATTTGGCTTTGTAGGAGATCTGTAACAAATACTATTCACATTTTCATAATGATATCTTCAAGGCTCTTTAAAAATAGTTGTTCTTTTAGAGGACTTTGAACAAGGGCATGCTTAGAGATCTATCTAGACAATACTTTCAACACTGATAAAAATGTTTATTACTAATTTAAATATTTTAGTTTCATGTGGTCTCTTTAGTGCTGTGTTCTATAGATACTATTTCAGCACTTGTCAAAGTATAAATAGAAAGGTCTTTCTGTCATTTCTGAGGCTAACCAGTTATGATGTCAACTGCCCGCTAGTTTCCGATTGGTCAACTGTTGTCCTGGTTCTACATGCTTATTGGTCGAGAATCATGCTTTACTCCCTGATATAGCAACATCGGCAATACATTTGCCTTTTTTATCATACTATTACTAAGGGCTTGGAAGAGACCACTCATGATTTAGAGGTTTCACATGAGTGGACATTTTACTGTCCTAAAAAACTAGGGGACGCCACGTCTCACTGGACAAATATTCACAACAAATTATGAAGTCAAGAGTTCTTTGTCATGACATTAGCAGCACATTTTCTTGTACTCTGTTGATACCGATGACAAAAGAAAAACAGGAAAAGCTGAAAGTATTTAGGACCTTGTATATAATACAAATATATTTCATATCTCAGGTTGTCTTCTATGTTTCTATGATTTATCACTTGATGCTGCTTTAGTGATTTATCCTACACCTTTACCATGTTTAGTGACTTCTCCAACACCTTTACCATGTTTTGCGTATGAAAATCAGTATGACTGTGTATGAAAAATGATTCTACATATCGTATGTGTAATGCAGCTCATTCTCCATGGTGTACGTTTTCTGACTCATCATTTATTCCATCACGTAATGCTAAAGGGGGCAGATCTACGCTTTGCGTGTCATTTCCTGTGTGAATGTGTGAGTGAGTACGTAAACGAAAAAAGAAAATTATGATAAAATAATTTTATTTTTTTATATCCACCATTACATCTTATTGTCATTTATTTCTATGCCACTTTTTGTATGACTTATTCCCCTGTGTCCCCTGCTTGTGTGGAATCTATGCTCTATGGGAGCGTTCCCTGTGATCGCGTTGAACATGCCCAACCAGAGGGACCCCCGCCTGACCAGGAGATGTCACTGATGAGTGACAGAGGGACCACACCGTCTGCTTCCAGTCCCTGAGACGAGGACGAGGCTCTCGGGAGCCGCCAGAGGGGTGCCCGTCCGAGCCCCAAACCGCCCCGTCCTGCCCAGTGTGAGATGGACACGGGGAGACGCTGGGAGCCAGACCTGTCTCAAATGAGCTCAGCTCGCAGTTCCCCCCCTGCTCCTGGCCAGCCGTGGTCACTCGTGACCCTCATGACCTTTACAAGAGCTGATCCACTTTAAGGAAACTGGAGCCACAGGGCCCTGGTCCCAGCCCTGCCATCCCCCAAGGTCACACCCCTGACACTCCACCCCCCCCCCCCCCCCTCCCTGCACAGGAAGTGGAGCTACTCCCCCTACGCAGGAGGTGAGGGAGGTGCAGCTAGAGAGCAGAGGGGAGTCAAACAGCACACTCACACACACACACACACACTCTTACACCCACACCACACACGCACACACACACTCTTATGCTCACACACACACACACACACACAAACACGCTCACACACAGACACACGCTCACACACACACACACACACACATACACACACTCATATACTGACACATTCACACACTCATACTCATTCACACACACACACACACACACACACACACTCACGCTCAGGTCTGTAAGAATGAGACCAGACACTAGGGCAGACTCACTCACCTCTGGACACTTGTGTTCTGTTTGTGCTCTCGTGAAAATGACTCGTGGCGCCACCGCGCTCCGTCTGAAATAAAAGAGCAGCGTGCCACCGTGAGGGCCAACTCGGCCCAGGGAGAAGGTGCCTTTGCTCGGCAGCCTTTATTTCTCCATCCAGAGGCAAGCGTCAAGAAAAGCTCAGGCTAAATTAGGGCACGCTTCAACAGCATTCAAAGTGTTCCTCTCCCCACCCCACCCCACAACCCCCCCCAAAGTAAATCGCAAGTGACGAAGCGAGGTGTTGAACTGCGTAATGCTGATGGAGAGCGTTCCGTGCGGAGAAAGGATAAACAGCAATTAATTTCAGTCAATAAATAACGGTTTGAGGCCCGCGTCAAAAAGCCGAACAATTACTTTTCCATTTTTGCTGCCAAATGGCCTGGTGAGGAGAAAACAGAGGATTGGGCCACGTAAATCAGTCTTAATTTTGCCTTCCCCATTAAAAAGGCGCCATTAGGGCCTTCCTCGGCTCATTGCGCCTTCCTCTTGTTTCACTTTTTCAATTTGTGCGAAAGGGGGAGTTCACTCATCATAAAATTTCACTTTGGCTGGTCTATCATTTGCATCTCAGCCAATAAATAGCAATTAGCATTAACAATTAAACCAGCGAGTGGAACCGTGGTCCGCTCCCTTGGAAAGCTGATGAATGGCCTCCGAGATGCACTTTTTTTTTTACAAAGGAGGAGGTGTGTGTGTGAGTTAGGAAAGAGGGGGGGGGGTGAGAGAGGAGAGAGAGGAGAGGAAGGGGTGGGGTGGAGAGGGGGGGGGGCAGAGCAGGGTGGGGTGTGTGTGTGGGGGTGCGGAGAACATTACCTTTCCTGGTGCTGTAAAAAAGCCGGAACATCTGCAGTGGAGTGGACTGGACTGTAGTGGACGAGGTCGGGTTCTGATTCTGCCCCAGGCGACGGATCTGTAGACGTCAGAGGGAGCCAGCCGGAGGTCACGTGCCTAGTGCTTAACGTGGCACAAGTGAGTTAATGTACTGTAGTGGTCACAGGATAAAAGCCATTATTATCATAACACACCATGTGCTCCGTGTTATTTTAATATAATAATCATGGCACACTATGTGCTGTTTGTGTTATTTTAATATAATAGCATTAATTATATAACACAACACAAACATAAAACAAATCCCACCAAATGAGTTTAAACTTCCAATGTACCATAGTAAACTTTAAAACATGAATAGTCCCTACAGAGGTTGTAGCTAATTAATGACTAAAGAGGAACAAGACAGCTGATAGTGTCCTATGATGTAACATATGACCTAACAACAATGCCTTCAATATGTAACTTTTTGAAAAAGACTTTGTATAAAGACATAATGTGAGTTAGTGCGGTGTTGACACATTCAATAGAGGAGGCACAGGAGTTCTCTGTGAAGGGTTGCATTTGAACATTTGTTGTTCTGTTGTGATGTAAATTCCTTGGGAAATTATCAAAGGTGTCTTACTGATGTGAGATGATGCTTAGGGACATTGTTTTCTGTCAGTGAGCTGTTTTATTTGTCTTCTATTGGACATGAAAGCACGGAGTAGGTTTTTCAGAGACATTCTTGGATAATCTTTTCCGGGACAATTCATCTAATATACTCTAAGATCACACAGAAACACTCTGTTAGTTAGACAGTTAGACAGTTAGACAGACTGGCTCACACATACACACACACGCACACACACACATACACACACACACAGACAACGTGCATACGTTCTCCCACACTCAAAGAACAGATGCAGCTGTCTCACACCCTCTCTCACACACGAGTAAGATGAGGAAAATAAAAAAAATAAAGATTCAGGATGATAAATCTCTGGCACTTGTGCTGTTTTCATTAAATGGCATTAGAATAGAAATAAATGTACACTTTATGGTACCATAAATAACATGGGGGGGGAGGACTGTTGGGGCTTTCGTACCGGGACTGAGTGGAGACTGGGAGAGTGGAGTTGGGGTGGGGTAGGGTGGGCTGCCTGCCCGTGTGTGTATGTGCATGCACTCACACACACACACACACACACCCACACACCCACACATACACACACACACACACACTCACACACATGAGCAGATGTGCGGCGACGCTCCCGCTCGTGCTCCGGCGGAGGTGATGTGATATGGTCTCCGCCTTATGATCCCCTTCACCTGCATTAATCAGCCAATAAAAGCCTGACGCTGCACTATCCCCGCCCTGCCTAACAAACCATGGACTAAGGACAGTGGCCCCCAAAAGCGAAAAGGGGGCTCAGGTGAAACCAGAGGAGAGTGTTTTCTCTCTCTCTCTCTCTCCATCTCTCTCTCTCCATCTCTCTCTCTCTCCTTTTTTTATGAACACCACCGGCCCATTAGAAGGTTCTCTGTTCACCTTCAGTGGAGCAGTAAATGAAGGTTCTGGAGATAAGGGGGCCCCTCCTGAGGCAGAGCGGGCAATGCACAGGCGACCAGTAGTCATGTTGTAACGCGTGTACCAAACAGATGTTCCGGCCCTGACAAATCCCCCTCTTTTGATTTATTATTCATTTGCTCAAATCACAATGGAAAGTCTTTGGGCCATTAATTAAATCCCAAGCAAAAATAAAATTTGCCGGCCGAGAGCTCATTACCAGTAAATGACTTTGACACATCATCACAGATGAAAGTTAAAAATAAAGAAATGGACGGGGTGTATGGGAGTGAGAGAGAGAGAGAGAAAGAGAGAGAGAGAAAAGGGAGGGATGGACAGAGGGAGGGTAAAAAAGAGAGGAGGGGAAAGAGATGGGACAACAATTTTGGAAGTGAGGGGTGGACGACGGAGGACCTTGTGACTCCTCTCGTGGTTCGGACTCCTCAGAGGCACGAGATGAGTGAGGTAGAGCGAGGGAAGACAAAAATAGAGGGAGAGGAGAGGAGAGGAGAGAGGGAGTGGAGAGAGGAGAGGAGAGGAGTGGAGCAAGTGCAGACAACCAATGGATAGCCCTCTAATTAGGTGAGAATAGCACTCTCTTTTATATCAGGTGAATGTAAGATCTCTGGTCCTCCCACGTGAAATGAGTTGTGTGTAAACGAGGCCGCAGGGACA
>NC_055975.1:24785788-24790788 GCF_018492685.1 Alosa sapidissima | reverse complement strand
GTGTGTGTGTGTGTGTGTGTGTTTATATATATGTAAGTGTGTGTGTTTACATGCTAATTGATAGCATATTTAATCTGAGTCTAGGCCCAGGCACACAGTTCTGGAGTATTGCCACCACAGTAAATGTCTGCACACATCTTCACAGCACATCTGTACATTGGACCTCAGCCTGCTGCAGTCGACCCCAGCGCAGCCCTGACCAGCCCTGACCTGGCCTCTGGCCCCTGGACCCACCAGCCACTCAGGCAGCGCACAGCCAATGGAGGCCGGCATGTAGAGCAGGGACACTGTCAGCCCGATAAGCCAGGGTGTCAGGGCATGGGGGCTCAACCAGGAGTGTGTGTGTGTGTGTGTGTGTGTGTGTGTGTGAATGTGTGTGGGGGAGGGGGCTCCAGGGTGCATTCAGGCTTCAGAGTCCGGCCTGGGGCCGCTGCATGTGTGTGTGTGTGTGTGTGTGTGTGTGTGTGTGTGGCAGAGAGGTGGCGTCCAGCACGAGATGACAGGAGTGGACAGGATGTCAGCGTCGCGACGCGTCTCTTCACCCCGGCACAAGCGCTGGATCTGGCAGCGCCCCGTCCGCGGACGCGATGCAAAGAGACAGGCTCGGAATGTTCTCTTTTTCCCAGACGTCACACGCACTCGCCACGCCGGCCCGTCTGCCCCAAAATCATCTCTTCTGAGCTCCCGTGTCACATTTCATGAATTCACACATTCACAGAGACTCCCGTTTTTTTCTGTTTCTCACACACACGCATACATTTGCTGTCTGTGTCGCTCTCATGTTACTGGCCTGCTTTGTCTGTGTCTGTATTTATGTGTGTGTGTGTGTGTGTGTGTGTGTGCATGTTCACAATGCTGGCAGTGCCACAGGTACTCCTGCCTCTTCAAGCGTTTTTCTCCGCGGTTGTCTCCGGTGGTAAGAGCGGATGACACTCTAAACGGTTTTCAGAATAGCGAGTTGCATCCAATAAAGGCCGGTGTAAAAATAAACAGCCGAGACAGCCTCTCCTTAAGCTTAGTTAGAAGATGCCAGCTCTCTGCTTTCAGCTCTCGTTGCGTCTCGCTGGATATCTCTGTTCACTTCGCCCACTTTAGAAATAGAAATACTACAAGTGCACACACAAACACGTTTGCTTCTGGTTGATCTATCATCCAGGATAAACAGTGTACTTTTACATTTGCCATTTATAAGATAAACGTGTGAGTGTGTGTGTGTGTATGTGGGGGGGGGGGTGTGTATGTGTCAAAACAACATTCCACAAACACACACACTGACATTTTAGCTTTCTATTTTCTTCTAAAAAGTCAATGAAAATATATATGGTAACACTTTAGATAGATAGATAGATGGATAGATAGATACTTTATTGATCCCCAAGGGGAAATTCAAGGTTTCAGTAGCATACAGACATCATGCACTTACAGCAGAAAGGGTAAATATAAGTATATACATATAACAAAACTCCACTGTACAAATTTTAATTGACAGTATAGACATAAGAGTGACATGACACTGTCATGAACACATGCCACTGTCATGACACATGAACCCTAACCCTAACCCTAATCCTAACCCTAATTTGTTATGACAAAAACCGAATGTCACTTAATAACAGAAGCGTTATGTCATAAATGTTTATGACTTGTTTATGACACGTTCATGACAGTGTCACGTCAGTCTTATGTCGATACTGTCAAGTAAAGTGTATCCGTATATATATATATATATATATGACATAATATATATTGTATATTGACTTACACTGATCAAACATTGTTCAACCATTGATTAACTGAGTCAGTTAACTATACACTTCCTCTCTTCCTCCCTCCTGTTCTCAGAAGCAAATGTTTGGGTGGTGTGTGTTGAAACAAAGTTTAAAATGAAAATCTCTTACAGACAGTGCATGTATGTGTAGTTTGTGTACACACTCAAGATAGTGTGAAGTTTGGATTACAGTTTATATTCTTTTTTTTTCAGACCTTTGTTGTTGGCTTTCACTAAGCACCAAGTCTTATTATGTTTCACCAAAAATCCCACATGGCTTGGATAATCACATTCACAGGTTGGTCACAACATTGTTAGAGGGCCTACTATTATCCTTTCACCCTCATGTGTGGTCCTCGCGCTGAAGAACTGTCTACTTCCCACCGAAGACACAGCAAAAGTCCTTCTAGTAATTATGCCGTGTAAATTTCACACAAAAGTTTAACGGCTAATCTGCCAAAGTCAGCAGGACATGCGCGCGCAATGACACGCTTTCCCACACACACACACACACGCTTTCTCCCACTGTGAAATTTTATTGGTGCCTCCAACTCCTCGTGGAAGTCCCCCCCTGTATGAAGGCGCTGCTATCGACGCTTTCAACCTTGACGTGGACCCTCTTTCACAGAGGAGTGGACTGATTGGAGGAAAGCGGTTTAATGAAACTGAATTCATTGGGCACGCTAAATATAGAGGCGGACTGGTGGCTGGCTTGTCCCGAGGTCAGAGCGGAAGAATTAAATAAATTATTAATTATGTTGCAGATTGGAATATTGGCACCCCACGGTTGCACAGGGAGATTCAATCCACAGGGGAATTCGACGCAACCCAGGACACGTGCGGAACTGCACTGCGCTCAGTGAAGTTTGAGAACTTGAGGGTGACACTTTGACACATGTTTGAATGTGACTCTGTGTCTTAATTACTGAGCTGTGGGTTCACGCTTTAAGATATCCTTTCAGTGGTCCACTTCACGTTTACAGAGGACACCTACCAGACACAGAGGAGAGACACATTTGACTGCAAATAAAGGTTAAGATACATTTCAATGAAAACATATTTTAAGAGATGTTTTCCATATTTCAGTTCAATTTACCATGACAATGATATTGTGTCACAGAGCCTTTTACTAATGTTTACATGGCTGGTTATTCAGAAATTGCAGATGTTTTCTCACATGACTGCTTCCCACAAATGTAGAAAACGTATGAGAGAAAAGTCCTACAAGTGGAAATTCTAAGAAGCCTTTCTAGAACTGTCTCTCTTCCTCTGTCTTTCTGCCTCCCTCTCTGACCCTTTGTCTGCCTGTCTCATTCTCTCTCTCTCTCTCCCTCTCAGCCTGTCTCTCTCTCTCTTTCTCTCCCCATCTGTGTCTCTACCTCTCTCTCTCTCTCTCTTGCTCTCCCTCTCTGTTTCTCTCTCTCTCTCTCCCTCTACCTGTCTCTCTTCCTCTTTGCCTGTCTCTCTCTCCCTCCCTCTATCTGTCTATCTCTCTCCCTCTCTCTCCTTTTTCTCTGCCTGTCTGCCTCTGTGTCTCTGCGTCTCCGAGTCTGTGTGTCTGTGTTTGTGCTTGTGTTTGGAGTGTGTCCTTTTGTCATAGTCCCCATGTGTAACATCTGCCTCTCTCTGTGGAGAGTAAAATTGAATTTGTCTGTCATGTCAGATTGTCATCAAAGAGATCACATTACAATGAGATTAACTTTTTTTTCTCTTGCGTCAGGGGAGGAGGGATATAGGACAGGGAAATATTAACTACAGCTTTAGTCTAAGTATTTACCAGTAATGGAATGAAATAGGGACTTGCTCTCTGACAGAAACAATTAAAACACTTCAGCTCAGTAAAAACATTCCTCTCCTTCCCATCAGACGAAAATAAGACAACTGTATCTGTAGAACTGTAGGCCTAACTGTATTTTTTTTGTTGAGTATTGATTTGAATTATTAACTGTGTGCATTACATTGTAAAAATATTTTTGAGTCGTGTTATAAATTCTACATAAAATGGCAAGTTAATAAATAACATAATTAATCAATTAAATTATTAAAGTACCTGTGTTACTGTAATGTAATGTCTTATTTGTCACATTGAAACTTAAGATATAAAAGAGCTCAACAAATATGTGCAGTTTCTCAGTCAGAATAATAATGAAATATATATATATATTTATTTGATAATTAAACATTTGTGTTTATCCGACTGCACGTTGACAGTAAGTTGAATGGTGATGTGGATGCTTCCTCCTCACATGGTCCAAGCAGTCCCATAAAAACCTTCTCATCAGACACTCTTGACAGAATCACACACTAACGCTGACTGGATGGGTGGTCACGATATTCTCTTCCTCATTTTCACCTGGAGTCTTCAAGGACACACACAAACACCACGCACACACACATACACACACACACACACACCACCACCACCATCTCTATGGCTGATCTGCCGGCAAGTTCCATGGCTTCAGGCCAAAGAACTGCTGTGCACAATTTTCTCTGTTTGTGTAAATTAAAACTGACAACTCTCTCTCTCTCTCTCTCTCTCTCTCTCTCTAACACACACACACACTCGCTCTCTTGCTTAATCATTCTCTCTCTCTCTTTCTTCTCTGCTGAGTTTTCAAGTTTACAAATGTCAAAATTTGACCAGTCAAGAAAAGACGCCAATTTACCAGAGCTTTTCCCTGGTGGCTATATGAGAGAGAAGAACGCTCGTGAAGAACTCTCTCTCAGAAACAAAAGCAGCAGGTTCTCTCCTTGACATGCGGCTTGTGAGGCTCTGTGACGAGTTCCGAGCGTCCTCTCAGAGATGGACCTTAAACACCAAGCACCAGCATGAAATCTTCTTGTCGTTTGCAGGAAGTAATGAATTGGCTGCAAACAGTTCTACTTTTAACTTCAGCCTCCAGGTTTCACTTCATGTGTCAAAACACTAAAACACAACAATACAGATGTCTTGTAAGAAACAACTTTTATTGGTCACAATAGCTACCCATATTTGCTAGATAGCAATGATATCTCAATATCTCTATATCTCTATATATATATATATATAATATTTTTTTTATTTTTTATTTTTTGGGGGGGGGGGTGGGTTTGTTATAAGTTAAATAAAGTTTTGCATAAGTCTCCAGCCATTATGGTCTACTTGTTATGTGATATAGCTTATAGCATATCTGCACTCCTAACAAGCTATATGTGCATATAGCTTGTTAGGAGTGTATTAGAGTGCACA
>NC_055975.1:24773288-24780788 GCF_018492685.1 Alosa sapidissima | reverse complement strand
TAGGCATGGGTTAAGGTTAGGAAATTAGAATTAGGGTTGGGGTTAGGATTGGGATTAGGTGCCTTTAAGTCAGCGGTGGCAGCGCTGCCTGGAAGACAACGTTGGGGGCATAAAACACCATCGAGTGCAGGCACACCACACACGCGCCCTCACAGCACAGCCCACACAATCGCCGAGCACAGGTCTGATCAGCACTCTCCCAACAACACCACAACCAACACTGCACGCACTTACTTCATCAGAGAGGATGGTAGCTTAGCGCAAAGGATACCTGACAGTAGGCCTATCTTCACCAGAGAGGAAGTTAGCTTAGCGCAAAGGATACCTGACAGTAGGCCTATCTTCACCAGCGAAGTTAGCTTAGCGCAAAGGATACCTGACAGTAGGCCTATCTTCACCAGAGAGGAAGTTATCTTAGCGCAAAGGATACCTGACAGTAGGCCTAGCTTCACCAGAGAGGAAGTTAGCTTAGCGCAAAGGTTCCTGCCATTATGGGTGCGTTCAAATCTGGTCTTTCTGTCTTTTGTTTGCTTTGTTTTGTTCTAAATGCCAGACTAAATTAGGGCCAAATCCAAGGTTTCTAGTTTCTTTGCAGGGTAAGTTTGCTATTTTTTTTTTTTTTTATCAAAACAATCTAAAGCATAAGTGTATACGTACATACGGCTGTTCATTTTGATGATCACTGTACCACAGTTCCTTCCTTTTGGTAACAAGGTAACATGTAAGCGACCCTGCTTGATGCTGATTGGTAAAAGGTGTTTTTGGGGATTGCGCGAGAAGGCGCCGAGGAGTATAAAATATAGTGTATAGCCATCCGTAGGCAGATCTCGTTGGGGGCCCCAGCTGATCACATCTCCTCCCTATTGCTTTGATGGTTGGTCTGGACTTTGGTTTGTGCTGTACTATCATTGCAATACGGTGAATAAAGATCAACAGTCTTCGGAAAATCTTCTGTCTACATTGTCTCCTTCGGACGCCTTGTTCCAGAGTGTTAAATTACTAAACAGTCAAGTGGTAAATTGTTAATTGGACAATTGGATTTCGGAAGTGGACATTTTCCACGACAGTAACACACCTGCAAAGACGTGTGCATATTGTGGAGACGATTGTTTCGTCCGTGACCTTTCATGACCCTGATGAACAGGGCTCACACATATGTCTTTAGAGTCCGTAAAGGATACCAGACCGCTGAAAAAGACCATCATAACTCTTGCAGAGCGCGGAATCATTAAGTGAGTGGAATGGCTGTATAGTTTGTGTGTGTGTGGGGGGTGGGTGCTCTACCTCCCTAGCACCGTCTGACCCTTTGACCCAGCTGTGTGTGTGTGTGTGTGTGTGTGTGTGTGGGTGGGTGGGGGGGTGGGGTTGTGTCAGCAGGAAGACTCCCTTGAGGTGGGGGGTTGCAGGGGGTCCTTAGCTTCCAAGGTACAGAATGGCCCCCACCGGCGAAGGAGTGAGAGGCCTCTAACACCACCCACCCGTCCCCACACACACACACACACACACACACACACACACACACACACACACACACACACACACAGAGCGGCTCCCTGGACGGTAGTGGACCCTTAGCAGCCACCCAAACCAGTGCTGAGCGGCTCCATCAATCACAGCGGGCATGCAGGCCGGCCAGCACCAGAGCCCAGCACCCCTCTGACACACACACACACACACACACACACACCCAAGCCCAGCACCCCTCTGACACACACACACACATAACCGAGCCCAGCACCCCTCTGAACCACCCCCCCCCCCCCCCCCCCCACACACACACACACACACACACACATACCCGGGCCCAGCACCCCCTCTGACACACGCACACACACACACACACACACACTCACACCGGAGCCCAACACCCCTCTCTCACACACACACACACGCATGCGCACACACACACACACACACACACACACACACACTCGCACCGAAGCCCAGCACCCCTCTGACACACACACAGGAGCCTAGCACCCCTCTGACAGTAGATGATGGAGGAGCGGGAGTGGTAAAGCGCCATGCATATCGCTCCACATGCCTGCACCCCTCCAGGAGCAGGTGAAGGGCTAGAGAAGAGAGAGAGCGAAAGAGAGAGAGAGAAAGAAGGGAAGAGAGAGAAAGAGAGGAAGAAGAGTGAGAGAGGGAATAGAGAGAAGAGGTAGAGGGACAGAGAGAAAGAGTGATAAGAGACAAAGAAAGTAAAACAGAGTGAAAGTGAGATAATACACAAAGAGAGAGAGAGGGGGGGATACAGAGGGGGGGATACAGAGAGAAAGAAAGAGAGAGAGAAAACAGAAAAAAGGCAGAATGAGAAAGGGACAGAGGAAAAAAGATTGAGATGGAAAATGAGAGGAGGAAGTGAGCAAGAGAGCGAGAGAGCAAGAGAACAAGAGAAGAGTGGCAGACCCCCCCCCCCTCTCTCTTCCTCCTCCCCCCTCTTCCTCCTCTCCTCTTCCCCCTCTCCTCCTCCCCTCTCTTCCTCCTCTCCTCCTCCTCCCCCTCTCCTCCTCCCCCCTCTTTAGACATCAGCTCAGGACATTTCCACATTCACAACAGGCATCGGCTCCATTTGTCAATTTCAAACAAGCAGGAGGTTTTTCCCCTAGCCACTCCTTTTGTTGCTGCTGTGTGACGAGTGCCCCCAACACCGCTACCACCTCCCAACATAACACACACACACACACACACACGCACGCACGCAAACACGCACGCACGCACACACACACACACGCACACACGCATGCACACACGCACGCACACACACACACACACACACACACACACACGCACGCACGCACACACACACACACACACACACACACACACACACACACACACACACACACCAATCCCAAGCCGCTGAGGCCCTTCAGTCAGGCTGCAGTCTGAGGATAGATGATCTGAACTAATGAACTGGTAATGATTAACCACTAATAATGATTAATTGCCTAGGTGTGTGAGTGTGTACCGTGCACCAGGGCTCCCCCCCCCCTCCTTTCTTTCTTTCTCAAGTTTTGTGTGCAGTGGCTTACCGTGACCTTCTTTTAGCCATCTGTGACTTGATGTATTATTCGCTAAGAATTACCTTACATAGCTGTTACAACTAATGTGCCTCCGCACAGAGAACACTCTAACTGCATCACCTTGGTCAGCCATTATGTTAAACTACAACTAGCCAAAATTTTGCCAAGGCAACATTTGCCCATAGATCATCCTGATTAAAACTAAAAGCTAAGATGTTGAGAAAAGCAGCATAATATTAATCTAAGCACACCAAAAGTATGTCATTATGATAATCTTTACCACTAATAGCTTTATAATGTAAGGATCTTTACATTATAGTCTAACTACAGTAACTACTATACTTGGCTGATTAAGTCTACTGTAGTGTCACCTTATCAGTGTTAAACATTAAATATTAAAACCAACATTAATATCAACCAACTTAACTTGACATGTCAAATGAATGTATTTGCCATCATCTTTTGATATCAACACCAAGCCATAAACACTATCACTGTTTGAAATAAAAGGGTCCGTTTTCGGGTAGATTTCGCCCATCATGTTTGATTAGTCCATGGGAGATGAAGAGGGAGTGTTCCTTTCCTGACCAGGCCTTCTCTGTCCAGTGAACTTTGGCTGACATCGTCTCTCCCGATGCCGGCCCAACTCTTGCTGTGCTGCACATGTCTGTCGCCCTCCAATGCCATTTACTCATGTCAAAATAGCTCTCCATCTCTCTCTCTCTCTCTCTCTCTCTCTCTTTCTCTCTCTCTGTCACCCTCTGCTTGTCTTTATCTCTGTCTGTCTCTCTTATATTTACTAATGTCCGAATATTAACCAGACCATCAAACTCACCTGCTCTCTCTCTCTCTCTCTCTATCCCTCTATTCACCTCTATGTCTCTCACTCTATCTATCTATCTATCTATCTATCTCTATCTATTAATTTATTTCTCTCTCTTCCTGTCCCTTTCCCACCCTTTATCTCTTTCTCTGTCTCCTTTCTTTCTTTCCTTTTGCCCCCCCTCCTTCTCTCTCTTTGTCAGTGTCCGAGTAGACAGGCTGTGAGTGGACTGTGAGCCTGGTGTTTTTATTGCAGAGGGGGGAAAACCAGAAAACAACCATGTTGAGGGGAAAACTGCTGGCAAGACGTCAAAAATCCCCCCAGATGAATTAACATATGACTCTTAACTTCTGACTGCCAAGCTCCAGGCTTCTTTCCTCCGCTCCCTCACTCTCTCTCTCTCTCCATCTCTCTCTCTCTCTCTCTCGCTCTCTCTCTCTCTCTCTTTCTCTCTCTCTCTCTCTCTCTCGTCTGCTCGTCTGCACTCCGCCCGGTAGGAGCGGCGTGTGTGTCTGCTGTCACACGCTACAACTGTGCCGGTTTATCAAACACTTGAATAAGCAGGCATTAGTATGCCTGCTTTAATCTTGGAAAGGCTCACGCTATTTCCGGCAGCAATTGTATGGGTGTCAAGCCCCCCCCCCACACACACACACACACACCCCTTCACCCCCCCACCCCCCTCTCTCTTCCTTTTCTTGTTTTGTGAAATTGAACAGGGCAGCAGATGTTTGTGCCTGTCATGGGTCTGTCTAACCTGGTTGGGATGGGCCACTTTTGAAGGCGTTCCACCGTAAGTGAAATCTTAACCATTCACAGCACTGACAGGCCGTCCTGAGGCTGTCGGGGAGTTAAATATTTACTTATTCAGGATCTCCGAGAACACAGAAACCGCCACACAGCTGGGGCTCAATTTGCCATTAATGCTATTAGATTTGAGGGCATATAAATGTGTGCTTTGTGACTGTAATTGATATAATATACAAACTGCTGGCAATTAATTTTTCTGTAATTAAGGTTGGAAGCATGTATTCACATTCAATAATGAGATGTCATTTTTGCAATAAGTCTCCTAAATTACCAGAATTGTGACGGTTGTGGAAAACCCTAATGATCAGTGATTAATTCACTGTCAAAAAGCACATTTTAAAGACCTAACTGAGACCTGTTTAATAATATTATTTGTGATGTGTACGCCAAAATTACACGCCACTACATAAAGCATCACATTTCTCAACAGTGGCAATCTGCAGTAACAAATGTTTTTTTTGTGATGTGATGTGTTCTTTGTTTGTTTGTTTGTTTGTTTGTTTGTTTAGTTGTTTTGTCTGCAGCATATTTGAATGGCACATCATGCCTGTCTTTGTTTGTGTTTAATGAAGGTGTGAGATTGCTCTGCACACAGATGTCTGTTGACTGGGCTTCCTGCAGGAAGTCACATTTGAGAGCAGGAAATTCAAAAAGACTGAATAGCTCGACACAAATTGAAGTTTAGTGGTTAATTAGCATTAAATGGCCCACTTAATTGGGCTGAAACGCAATGAGAAAAACATCCATATTTCACTTCGTCTTCATTAAGGGCCCAGAGAAGCACTCATTTGATTTATCATAATGAAGTTAAATAGCAGATATTTATTTCCCAGCGTGAAACATTTGCGGAGGCATTTGCTGATATAGGGAGAGGAAACAAACACGTAAGGAGCAAAATGAGTGATTAGCACACTGCTCTCTGCTCCGGTGATGGGAGGCCAGATCTCAGCCAGATCCTCGCCGCATCTGGGCCAGACGTGGGACAGTTTTGTTCCAAAGTGAGTTAATATTTAGGTGTGTACAGCATAACACTTCCCCTCTCTGAGCCTTTCAAACGCCTTTCAAAATAGCAGCTGACAAGCCAAGACCATATATGAACATTTATTATGCTCTAAATACTGAAGCAATTCAGAAATGATCTCGGCCAATCTGTTGGGAAAAACTATATCTAGACATGGTAATGGTAGGCATTTAAAAGCAAAGTCGTGCCCCCCCCCCCCCTGTCATCAGAAAATCCACCAGGCCTCGTAGGCTGACTCTCTGGATAGAGGGGACCTGGGGGAATCAAGCCATATGTTTAAGCTTTGTCTTGTCCTACAAAGTTAGCCTGCCCTTCACATGCTTTGTCAAAGGGGTCCGGTGCCGACGACTGTTGGAATGTGGGTTGGTGTGAGTGAGTGTCGTGGAATCAGGGGGAATTAAGCTCAGAGAGGCGTTAGCTTGCTCCTAGCTTCTCTCTCTCTCTCTCTCTTTCTATCTCTCTCTCTCTTTTTCTCTCTCTCTCTCTCTCTCTCTCTCTCTCTCTCTCTCTCTCTCTCTCTTGCTTTTTTTGAAGGCCAACTGCTGAACTGATTATGGCATAATTAACGCTGTAAAGCTGTAAGATTATCCACCTGGTTATGCGCTAAAGTCACCGACTAATAAGGTAAATGAGCAACTCCAGCTTGCAGCCCTGGGCCCGGCGCTCACCTGATTAATGCAGTTTATTGGGATCTGTTAAAAGCATTAAGTGAAGACAAGCGCAGTAATTCGTCATGTTTAAGGGCTCGGAAATTAAATCACGCCGTGCCAGATGAGAGCAGATAGAGCTAAAACGCTCTTTTGGAGGTTATGTGTTTGCAAGCTGTTTTTGACTCCCTCTCTCCCTCTCTCGCCCTCTCTCTCTCTCTCTCTTCTATCTCTCTCTTTCTCTCTCTCTCCTTCTAGAGCCCCTGGTGGACCACTTCCAGTCTCCTTTAAGTGGGTAAATTGAAAATAATTGCCACAACAGTAAACAGGATTTGATTAAAGGACAAAAGATACCTGCGAGATCTCGTAACTGCTATTTAAATTGGATTTGTATAACTGCTAAGTGAAATAAGGGCACTCGCGCCGTCTGGCACGCTCTCCCCCAAGCTAAACCCAACAGAAATTAAACGAGCATGGGACACTTCTGTATTTAGCATGGATTCGTAGGGGGGAACATGTACATTTATTCAAATGGCAGGGCGGGGAGTCTCCTGGCTTGCGTATCATTTAAAAGAGACAGGAAAGATAGAATAGAGTTATAGAATAGAAAAGAATAGAATGCAATAGAATGCAATAGAATACAATAGAATGCAATAGAATAGAGTTCAGAATGAATGTTCATCTGTCTGTAATTATTTGTTTTTCTCTTTTGCTCCCATTGCATCGAGACTTGTATTATGCAGTCATCATCTTTTGTATTTATTTCTGAAATGTAATTTCAAACAGTATTGATAAAGGAGGGTGAGATATGTTATGCATAAAACATTTTGAAAACCTAAACCTAAATTCTTTACCCAAATCTCCATTTGCCGATTATCTCCATATTTAAGAAATAAAAATGTGGATGTTGATTAATTCAAATAGTTGTAGTGACTCAAATTGAAATTGTAAACTCATATTACAGAAAGACAGTGTTACAGTTTCCTTCGCTGGGTAATTTCCTGCCTCGCTCGCAATCCCACAGCTATACAGACACACAGATGTGTTTACGTAAGATGACTCATTGCTTTCACTCTGATTCTCATCTTAAGTACTGATATAAGATGATCTAAATTTAGACAAAGAGGAGGTCTTTGTTATTGATGCATGCAACATATACACAGATATGTT
>NC_055975.1:24763288-24768288 GCF_018492685.1 Alosa sapidissima | reverse complement strand
CCCTGGTTCCACGCGCCACGGGGCATAAATTGCGATCAAATAGAAACAAGGAACCTGAATTAATACCACTGTATCTTATAACAGGCTCTCCTCTCCAGTGCCCAGGAGATTGCCCCGCGCCCCGAAGCCGCTCAGCTCCGCAATCAAATCCTAACTTAACCGCGGCCCTTCGGCCAGCGGACGCTCTGATTGGTTGACAGAGGGGCAGAGGAGCCCTCTGTTCTCCCTGTTAGCCAAAGTACGGAGGGCCCGTGGGCACCACGGATTAACGTTGAGACAACGGTGGGCTCTGGGATGAAGCTGGCGCAGATCAGACACAAATCCGCATGATTCACACAAGATCAGGGAGCTGCTGGATGTCCCTGATAATTAACGGTGTCCATGATTCACACCTGATCAGGCAGATATGTCTCTTGGGAACCATGTCTGGCTCACAACTGAGACATTTTCAGAGGAAATGTGTGAGGGGCTGTTGAGTAGGCCCTACATGTCTCGCTAATTTGCTAAATGTTACTTATTTACGTTTAGCATCAACCACTACCACCTGAGAGTAGGACTGTATCCCTGTGTGTGCATGACACCATCAGTTTATTTCAAAATCCATTTTTATTTTCTTTCATAATTACTGTATCAACATGCAGATAAAATAAATGACATGTCTGCAAGAGCCTTAAAGTAGACCCTTTAAGACTCCAGAGGAAAACCTCTCCAGGACTTCATCTTAACACACTCAGGTTGCACCTGTTTGTGTGTGTGTGTGTGTGTGTGTGTGTGTGTGTGTGTGTGTATGTGTGTGTGTGTATGTGTGTGTGTGTGTGTGTGTGTGTGTGTGTGTGTGTGTGTGTGTGTGTGTGTAATTAAAACTGGGCTATCATGCTCTTCATTACCTTTGCAAGCACCTCATGAGTGCCATTGCTATTGCCTATTAATATTTACTGCCTAATATCTACAACCCATTACCGAGAGAAAAGGGCCAGAGCACTCAAATGATATGTCAGATAATTAAACCAATAGTTATAAATGATCAACAACCAAAAAGCAATATTTCATGGGTAGTTATGTATTTATTTTTCATTTTTCAACATTTAAATGTGTTCTTTATGCAAATCAGCACAGGACACTTTTCAATTAACTTTGAGGGGCATTCAGTCACCAGCATGCACACACACACCACACACACGCACACACACACACACACACACACACACTCACTCACTTTCTGTGATTTATATGTCCACAAACAGAGAAAAGAAAACAAGCCCAAGTGTTTATGACTTGTTTTCTTTGAACATTCTGAATGTATATTTTTGCATTTACATTTTGCAATTTAAATTGTATCCAAGTTACAATTCCACATTTATTTATTTGCTCATCCTGTTTTCTAACAATGGCTCCACTACTAAATTACATTCCTTAACTTTACCAATTTTTATATATTAATATCAAAGTTATATTTAGTAATTTGTTCAGACTTATTTCCAGAACACATAATTACATAATCGCCTACTGTTTTAATTGTGTATGGCAGTACTTTAAAATACTGAACTAGGTATTACAACACAGAATTCATCTCATTCTCTTTGGCATACTCTAGTGTATTCACGGTGTCTGTGTTCCACACACTATATTATGGCTTGCCACATTACAGCGAACTTTCACTTCACGGTGGCTGAGCAGCATCCATCCCTGTTATAGGCATAGTCTGCGCCGGCCTCTCGCGCCATCCCCCTCTCTCATTTACGGTAATTGACCCACAGCGAACCTCACTGAAGCAGTTCTCTTTTACCTTGTTGAGCAGGGACGGGAGGGAGAGAGAGAGGGAGAGAGAGAGAGAGAGAGAGAGAGAGTTTCTAGCCTCTTGCTCCAGTATCTTGACTAAATTCCCCCACAATTTGCTACATAGTGCACTTCCCCGCTCACAGAAAGATGTCCATTAATTGAATCACCTAATTTTCCACCCCTCTCCTGGAAAAGCCAGCCGCCACTTCAGGTATGGTGGATAATCAAGGATGACATTTCTATCACACTGCGCCAGCGGCGGACTTTGATACATCATTTTCTATCTGAAGGTTAAACTTAGATAACCTGCCTTTGGCATTTAATTAACTACTTGTTAAATACTCTTTTGGTAATAAAATGATTAAAAATGTTATTGCTACTCAAATGAGGTTCTTTTTAAAACGAATTTAATGACTTTGTTAAGGTTCTGGACTTTGCGGAGGTAATCGTATGGCAGTGAGTGAAATTGATAGGCTAGCCTGTGCTGTGATGTTTGCAAATTCCTAATGATGTTCAAATTACTTAATACGCACATGTGAGCAATGCATAATATAGAGAACTAATGTCGTGCCTCTAAAACAGTCCTTACACAGGCTCCTACACATTACAAATCTCTACAGTACAACGAAGCTAAAACAGTAACCTATTTCTTTATGAGTTACTACACTATTGCATTCGAACCGTTGTCCTTCCAGCCAACTTAAAATACAAACGGTTTTGTTGTTGTTCTTTTTGGAAATAGCATAAATTGCATCGCCCTGGCCCGCCCTGGACACGTCACCTCTGCAAAGGCGCCATTGTCTGGCCTGCCCTTCAGACGCTCGCGCAGTCAGTTGCACGTGCGCGTCACGTCTGTTGACACCCATATAAATGGCCTTATCATCTTCCCTGGGGGTGAGGGAGGGGGAACCTGGCACGGGCCGGCCCAATGAATCACCGGCGTGCCCGCGCGGCTGGCCAGGCTCCCGCTCTTGTTTTCTCATTAGGTGCCGGTTTCCTTGTCCGACACCGGGACAATAACTCACCTGGATTAAAAGCCACAATGAGTGGCAGTCGGGCCGACTAATGAGTAGCGTTGGGGTAAATTGTTGACAGAGCCCTCTGCAGAACGGGAGGGGCCCCCTTTAATTTACCAACGCATGACGAAAAAATGACGGCAGCGGGAATGAGCAAGTCAGCCAGATGAAGATGAATACACTAGCGGGGGTCTCTGGGAACTTTTGCATTAGTGCATGACAACCTGAAATGCTCTTGTCACCGACGACTGTCTGACTCGCCTGTAGGCACTTAGCGGGGGAACGAGAAGCCGTCAGGATGACAGATTGCGGGAGAGGGGGTACTTCTGAGAGGGGAAATGAGAAATGAACATTTGCGTGGCGGCTGTGCCACGGTGGGCGACCGGACGTGATACTCTCGTGTCAATTTAATAATTCTGTCATGGGAGCGAGACTGGGGATATTTTTAGTAATTTTATGGGTAATGTCCCAGGCATGAACGCATACCTATGCTAAATTCTCTTGATATAGGCCTAGCGCGTCTGGGGAAGATGGAGACCCCATTTCCTCCTAAAACGGTATGTTACTGCAGTGTTAACTGTTTATAGGTTGAGGCACATAAGCATAACAAGGCTCCCAACAACCTGCTATTTGCCCTTGATCACACTCACACACAAGGCCGTGTCGATAAAGTGACAAAATATAGGCTACTAAGTTGCATTTGAGTGTGTGTTCGACTTAACTGCGATGTGTGTGTGTGTGTAAATCAATGTAGCCTATTACTCTACTACTATTAGTGCTTTGTTGAGTGGCTTATAGAGTATGGGCCAACAGTCGCATCCATAATAGACATAGGATATTTTAGCATATATGCCATTAAATGGATTTAATTTTCTCAGATAGATGTGTGCTCGTTTGATCAGATACTTTTGTCATCGCATTGGCCTACAGTAGTGGGTCTATAGACTAGACTATTTGACTGGAATAAATAGGCCTAGTCCTAAACTATAGGTCACTTTATAATAAAAGGAGAATACTCACTGTCAAAAAGTCGCTGGTGTTACTCACGGAGTGGACCCCATGGAGACAGATGCAGGATCACTGTTCGTGGTCTGAGAGAACATTATTTTGGTAAACCATGGATGTGCCATACACTGGACTCGTGCAATGCATCCATGTGGCCTGTAGATGGAGGCAGATAAGAGCGTAATCCAACCTGATACAAATCAAGACAAAATCCTGGAAAGCAATTGCTGAACATTTAGGATGATGGTTAAAGACTGTGGTTAAATGTGCGAGATTTTGCGCCATTTCTATTTGCTCAGAGATGTAATGTCACTGAAGAGGTTTTTAGAAAATAATTCATTTGCTATTTTACATTCATTTTTCAGGACATCAAGACTCTAGCGTTCACAATGGCATAGGCTTCAATACAATATAATGCAATATATTTTATTATACATATTACCCAAACAAGATCATTAAAACCCGCTACATATCCTACAAATAACACTTCTGGGTACTTCCACTTGCTGATTCTCCCCTGTGGGATATACCACTTGTGACCTGTGGTAGGGGTGTGTGAACCTCGGCCACAGAGATCAGATGCGTGTCAATTCACATTCACCTAAGTTGACTCCACAAGTAGTACCTATGTGTCCGAGCCTGTCCGTGGCGCGTTTTGGAGATATGTAGATGTTTTCTTTATCCAAAAGAAATTACCGAAGGATAACTGCGTGGTGTATTAAACTATTTCAAGGTAAGCGTTCGCTTTTCTTCAAAACTCTGGCACCCTGTTGCATTTGTGATCGATTTCTGTTGATTTCTCTATTCCAGCGGTAAACATAGCTTATTGCGATACAAGGAGCCAGTAGACAACTCAAAGTTATCTGAGATTTAAAAACAAATATTTTACAAAATCTTTTGCTAAATCCTTTGCAACCAATAGCCTAAATAATGTTAAGATGTTGCAATACAACTTGCACAGAAGTGGAGATTATATTAGTATATTTAGAATAAAAGTAAATGTTTAAATTGTAGTGGAACTTACAGTATTTTACAAAGTCTTAATCAATCGAATATAATATTTTGTCAGTCGATCAATTTGCATCAAACATTTCAATCCTAAAATACACTGACTTCAGTAAAACGTTCGTGAGAGTATAGGCTAACCCGAATGAGAAAGATGTTCAAATATACCTTTTTTCATTCATAACTCGATCCTTT
>NC_055975.1:24753288-24758288 GCF_018492685.1 Alosa sapidissima | reverse complement strand
CGTGGTGTGAAGAATGTCTCGAAGGGATGAGGGAGAAAGAGAGATCCACCGGGAATGAGAGGTGGTATTGAAAACTAGCGAGACAGGGATAGAGAGAGAAAGAGAGATAGAGAGAGAGGAAGAGAAAGGAGACAGAGAGAGGTCATAAAGTGACACAATGGCCAGCTTGGTCCCCTGAGGAGAGATCCACACTCAAAGGAAAGCCACCGTCTCTTTCTCAATGGAGGGAAACACAGAGGAGGAGGAAGAGGAGGAGGAAGAACACCTCTCTGCCCCCGTACCACTAGCTACTGTTTACTACTTTTATTCTTATTGGCCTGCATGCTACTGCCATTAATAATGATAATCTTCTCAAAGCATGACTCTGGTTACATTATAAAAAATCTCTTCCCACTGAAACAAGTAGCCTACCTTTGTACCGTCACTCTGCGACTAGGTTGCTCATTTTGATGACTTTTTGTGGGGAAAAAGATGAGTGAGATGTGTGTGTGTGTGTGTTTGAAGCCTGCCTTGAGGAATGTTTTGCAGTAGGGTCTTTCAGTTTGAGTCTAGACCGAGGGTAGCATCAGGGGCCACGGAGTGTCCTTCTGCCTCAGCATATGACATATGGGCCAGCCAGTTTAAGACCCGAGATTAAGGAGCAGGGATTTGAGAGGTCAGGGCGCACACCCACCTCCTCATTTTAATTCATAAGCTGATCCACCACCTCTAGCAGTGTGTGTGTGTGTGAGAGAGAGAGACAGAAAGAGAGCAAATGTGTAGATTGTCAAATAAATGTAAAATGTGCACAAACACATTTTTTTTTTACATTTTGCCTCTAGGATGGAATCAATACAGGGTTGAATTGTCAGACCTAAATTTAAGACTTTTTAAGACCTTTTTAATACCACTTCAGATTAAATTTAATACCTAAATCGCACCCATTCGGATAGAATAAATAATATTAAAGGTAAGATTAAACCTCAAATAATTACTATTTACAAGTGTTTGAACATGCCATTATGAACATGACAGCAGTAGTAACGTGACTAAATGTCCCACTTCATGGACAAATTTACACGGAATAGAACCTAGTTGATTTCAGGGATTAAAGTGAAAAAATCGTTTGACTGAACGTTTTTCAGGCCATAAGTCATACGTTGTTCATATCTACCTATAGAGATAGCACCCCTTTTGCGGTCGCAACCTATTGGTTTTTAATGTACAAAAAGATGCAAACAGCAAAGTAAAGCACCAAATAAACACCAAAACGAGGCTACAGGGTACTCTTAAGTTACTATATAATTAATGCCACCTACAGGTGAATGCATAGAACATAACAATCCTATGGTTTGTGTGTACCCTGTAGCCTCGTTTTAGCCGCCAATGGCCGCCATGTGAATAAGGCGAATTGAGAGTGTTCTTCATTGAGATTGAGTTTTCCTGATGAACAAAACAATATTTCAATACCATCCCTTACCATTGCTGATTAGCCATTGCTGTTCTTTTCTACTGCAGCAATAACTCTTAAACTCTTATTTAATTACTTCAGGCCAAAAGTGTTTAAAGGGGAGACTTTTTTTCGTGTTAATATGCAATTCAACACCAAGTAAAATCTATAAAATCAAGTTTGCAAGACTTCACATTTCCTCATCAAAGTATCGAATCAGAACAGTCTAGATATTGTTCATATTTCCATGTGTTGCCTCATCCGCATTTAATGAAAACATGGTAATTTTGAGTTTTACAGACAACTCAGTTTTCCAATGAGCAGCAATACTGTGTGTGCTTATGCAGGAGGTCTGCGCATCGGGAATGGATGTCATGTTCCAGCGCTTTCATGATTTACTAATGAGAGATTATGACGCCGGGAGGTGACATGGGCTCGCGCCAGAGCCTCTCCGTTTCATGAGGAGTAAAACGCGACGGTAATGTGTGACTGAGAGGTGCGATAGTTCAGCTGATTGAGCTGGAAACATGGCTATCTTCACTCCGCTGGAGCACTCGACTCGAAGTTGAGCGCCGCACAGCGAAGCGGCAGCCTGCCATAAACTTTTGTTTACCGTGGGGGAAGCCAGGCGGTGAGTAAGCCGTCTAGGTTGGGGCGACCTGACATTGGATCAGATTAGTTTATGAGGCTGCAAATTGGACACTCTAAGAATCCAGGGCTTCTGCTCCAAGCCCCGACCTTGTCATAGAAGAAGCTTTATCAGGGAGGGCTATTAGCTAAAACCGGAGATGATATTGCACTACTCCCCGCTTTCCGTCTGTCATTCATTAAATGTTCTCTCTCTCTCTCTCTCTCTCTCTCTCTCTCTCTCTGTCGCGCGCTCACTCTCTCATATCCTCCCCTGCCGCTCTGTTTGTGTGTGTGTGTGTGTGTGTGTGTTTGTTTGGGTCCCAAAGATCGCATTAAAACAGACTGGCTGGATCAGCCGTCTCGGGTCACTGGCGTTGTCGTATTACTGTGTGACTGCAATAGCATGCAGCGATTCTTCCACTACCTATTCTTCCAAGCCTAGTTTCAACGGCATTTTGTAGGAAATCAAATTCACACTAATGCTCCCTTTACCGTTTCCCTTAGCCTACTCATACCGACACAGACGCATTCTTCATACACTTCTTATCATGTGCTGCACATAACTATCAGTAGTTACACACTGACTTCCATAATTAATATGTTTGTAATAACAATGTTATGTATATGTGCTGCTTCTGTTTGATGTTGTTGTCACTGTAGCTTTTTGTGCTGTTTGAAGGGAAGGTGTTGCAGAGCTCTTTCAAGTCCCCTGGTCAAAAAAGCTCATCCTGTTATTACCCAGTGGGTGGTCCTTCCCCTCTTTGCTTCTCATCCTCTCTCTGTTTCTCTCTCTCTCTCTCTCTCTCTCTCTCTCTCTGTCTATCGCTCTTCCTCTTCCCCTCTTGTCTCTTTTCCTCCTTCTCTTTCTCTTGCGTGTGTTTGCTTTACATCTCCATTAATGTCAAACTGTTAAAAGTGCAGCGAATAATTTTCTGGAGGTGTTGAATTGGAAATCCAAATGTATCAAAAGATGTCTCACAGACCATACGTGAAAATAGAAAGGGACACGCAGTTCAACGGGTTTGCTCAGAGATTATGGAGTTTTTATGTTTTGATATGGTGTAGTAAATTGTGATGCCTGATAAGCACTGTAGGCTACAAGACAAACCAAACTTATGCAGCTTCCAAGGTGCCTTAGTTTAACATGTGCAAAACATGTAAAGAAATTATAAATGAAATGTCATTTAAAAAAAAAAAAAATCCCACAGCACAGCCTCCCTCTGTGAGTTTGGTGCATCTCCTGAGTCCTGCTGACCCTAGTATACTTCTACAGATGCCGGCTACGCACTGAACGGATGACGCAAAATTCATCATACGTCCAGTCCGTACGCCTTTTCCGTGCTGCAGTCAAATTTTGTGTCCGTACGGATCTTGCGTAATGCTTGTACGAAAGTGGTTGTGTAGCACAACGCCGATCCAGAAGATGGGAGATACACATGTGGATACGCACGACCGCATAACCGTACAGCATAGCCGTATGCCTAGAGGTATGCTCGTTGCTGAAGCTTGTGAAGGAAGGATAGGCTCCCTGTCCTACTCCCCTTCTGTCTGTGTCTCCCTCAGGACATGGGCAACTCGTATGCTGGGCAGCTGCGGACCACTCGGTTTGAGGAGGTGCTGCACAGCTCTATCGAGGCGTCCCTGCGCTCCAACACCGTTGTCCCCCGACCCGTCTTCTCCCAGCTCTACCTGGAGGCCGAGAACCACCCCACCTCACAGAATGGTAACACACCTGCCCACCACCCCCCCCCCCCCCACACACACACACACACACATGCACACACACACACACACAAACCTTACTGTTGTTAATCTCTCCAGATCTCCCTGTTCCTGTCTGTGATGTCTGATGTGTCAGAGATCAGTGTTTGAAATAGTATTTGACCAGTCTAGATAAGTGGTGTTAGACTAATCCTGTGGGACTTGCCAGTACAGATTAGGAATGAAGCAGAATTCGATTGATGAATTATATTGCATACTTCACCCTGATTCTCTCCTGATACTATCTGTCAGAATCACATTAAAGCAATGGGGTATGTTGAGAATGCCCTCTAAAATGTGTGTGTGTGTGTGTGTGTGTGTGTGTGTGTGTGTGTGTGTGTGTGTGTGTATGTATGTGTGTGTGTGCGTGCGTGCGTGCGTGCGTGCGTGTGTGTGTGTGTGTGGGGAAGGTGTATATAAATATGTGTGTGTGTGTGTGTGTGTGTGTGTGTAACGCGTTTGTGTGTGTAAATGTTAGCACGGTCTGTACTCCAATGATCCAATGAGAGCTGTGTGTTGCCCATGTCCTGCACCTGGGCTTGTTGCCCCAGGGTGGGGCAGAACCAGCCGCAGGGCAGTTACTATCCAACCAGGGCTGTTTCACAATCACGACAAGGCTGTGTGTGTAGCAGGGCGGACAGAAAATGAGGAAGATGAGGAGGAGGATGGATCTGAGTCCAACAGCCCCCCCATCCTATACCAGATGAAGACCCCACCTGAAGGAAGCTGCACAACAGATGGTAAGGCCACGTCTTGCCAGGATGGGGAGGGGGGGGGGGGGTGATGGGGGGGTCACTCATCAGGGTTAGGGTTAGGGTTAAGGCCCATTCACACCAAAAACGATAACGATAACGATAACTATAAATAAATATCGTTCTCGTTAATATGAATGACAACGTTCACACATAAACTATAACGATAACGACATGAAGAACGATATCGTTGGGAATCACTTTCAGAACGATTTTCACAACGATAAAATGCTAATAGCCAATCAGAACCCATCGAATTTTAGCCCTCACATTTATTAACACAATGAGAGACTTTGTTTATCGTTGTTCAGTGTGAACGCTTTTATCGTTATGGTTATAGTTATCGTTATCGTTCTTGGTGTGAATGGGCCTTTAGGGTTAGGGTTAGGGTTAGGGTTAGAGTTAGGGTTAGGGTTAGGGTTGGGGCT
>NC_055975.1:24735788-24748288 GCF_018492685.1 Alosa sapidissima | reverse complement strand
GAGAGAGAGAGAGAGAGAGAGAGTAGGCAAGGGGGAAGGAGGAGAGAGAGAGAGAGAGAGAGAGAGAGAGAGAGAGTAGGCAAGGGGGAAGGAGGAGAGAGAGAGAGTAGGCACGGGGGAAGGAGGAGAGAGAGAGAGAGAGAGAGAGAGTAGGCAAGGGGGAAGGAGGAGAGAGAGAGAGAGAGAGAGAGAGTAGGCAAGGGGGAAGGAGGAGAGAGAGAGAGAGAGAGAGAGAGTAGGCAAGGGGGAAGGAGGAGAGAGAGAGAGAGAGAGAGAGAGTAGGCAAGGGGGAAGGAGGAGAGAGAGAGAGAGTAGGCACGGGGGAAGGAGGAGAGAGAGAGAGAGAGAGAGAGGCTCAGAGGTGACTCACACTGAGCGCAGGGGAATGGATACACACCAGAATAGTCACACTTACAGACCTCTGACCAACCAAACCTGAGTGTATGTGTGTGTGTATGTTTTTGTAGAAGTGTACTGTAAGTGTGTGTGTGTGTGTGTGTGGGTGTGTGTGTATCTGTGGGTGTGCGTGTGTGTGTGTATCTGTGGGTGTGCGTGTGTATGTGTGTGTGTGTAAGTGTGTGTACAGTATGTGTGTTTGTGTTTGTGGGTGTGTGTATGTGTATGTGTGTGTGTGTTTTAGTTTGTGTGTGTGTGTGTGTGCGTGTGTGTGTTAGTATGTGTGTGGCGCTATCAGGGCCCTACAAGTCGATCATTGTGTGTGTGTGTGTGTGTGTGTGTGTGTGTGTGTGTGTGCATGCATGAGTGCATGTGCGCTTCCATGTCTGATCCATTTGTATGACCTCTCCTGCCTCTACATCACTGCTCTAGCACATGTGTATGTGTTTGTAACGTTTGAAATGTTTGGCGATTGACAGCTGAACTGACAGAGTTTATTCTCCTGATGTGTTGAAGTCAGCTGGTGTTCTTGGCAGCATGCAAGTTAGCAGTAGATAAGATTAATGTCTGCATCCCAGGAGCTTGGTGCTTGTTCTGGGCATCGTGTTGTTTTTTTTTATTTGAGAGGTGCAGTCAAAGCTATTAAAGGACCCTAGATGATTATGACTACTTAGGGAGGTGGTTTGCTCCTCCCTGCACATTTGCATGCATCACAGATGTCCGTCACGATTGTTGGGAGGCACACAACACCCCCCACATGCCACTTTGATGACTCAATTCTCGAACACTTATAGTAGAAATCCTTAGTCAGTGAATCAATTACTCTAACTGTCTCATGTGTTAAGAATTAGGTGAAACAATTACTCTAAGCATCCAGTGTGTGTGCTCAAAAAATATTATTATCATTTTTGACAATGATAAGATGTAGAATTATCAACCTATCGCCAAAATCAAAGACTTGGCCTGAAGGAGAAAATGGCTTGTTATTTAAAGTAATGGTGTGGGAGGTTATGAGAGGCCTTTAAGGAGACCCAGGTGAAGAAAAGCTATTAAAAATATACTTTATTTGCATGGCTAGCCCGATGCCAAAGCACCACCATTGAAAAAGCTGTTGGTAGCATCGGCTAACTAGCGCCAGATTTTGGAGTGCAGGGGACAAGCCGAGATGGGCTATGAGACATATGTTCACACTCGGTATCATGTTTCAACACACTTTAGGTCAATATCACACTGGAATTCTCCTTTAATAGTGGCGCTTCTGACGTAATTATGCTTTTAAAGGTGCCATGTGTAATATCTGCCAAAAAATCAATTCATACTCCACATTCCATAAAAGATGGAGGCAGTATACCTCCAGAAAGTGAGTTGGTCTACCCTAGAGTAACAACCGAGAAACGTGTATTGCAGTTTGGCTGGCGGTTATGTTGCCCGCATACCGCCTCCCATGGCCGAAGCTGGTATTATGACACCTGTCGGGCTGTGGCTAGTAATTTAGCATGCTAATTCTGGTTGATATCTCTGCAGCACTATACCTTGCCATTTTTTTAATGACATCATCACCCTTATTTCTTCTCATTCTTTTGATGCGTGTAGCTCATTTTTTGGATATTTTTACCTCAATTCTTACACATGGCACCTTTAAACGAAAGTTTGACTCCGGTACATTCACAAAAAGGTCACTAGGTTGCATTTTTGCTTGAGTTACACTGTAAGAGTAATGGGGTCCTGGATGATGGATTGCTAAGCCATCAGTTTCACATCTCCAAAGACTACCGAATGGCATAAAGAGTAAGCTACATCAAAATCATTTAACAATATGCTTTGGGACTCACCTTATAACGAATAACTTGGCACTTTAGATCCAACTGGCTTCAGCCCTTGTCATCTCATATGACTGAGTCCTTCTGGCTCTGTAGGACCAACGTCTCTGGCATGAAGTATTGTTAATTTTTACAAACCTGTAACCTTATACAGACCGTAAACGTATGCATTTTCTGGTCTCTACAGTCCATCTCTCTTGCAAATAAAGTTACAAGCATAGACTGTATAAAATAACATTAATGTTTGCGCACACGCATTTTGCTTGAAAGGTGCACAGACCCGCCCACTCCATTTCAAATTCAAACAGCCATCGAGGATTGGTCAACTGGACTGCCACCCAGTGTTGTCTAGAAATTTAACAAAATGCCACATTCATCCTCTCACAACCTCTACTACTCCATCACAAACTTATAGGCTACTACCTTACTAAGACACAAAATCAACAAAAGAAAAAATATTATTTGATGACCAAAATTGATCTGTGTGTCTGTCAGGTTAGGCTAGGTTATTGCACATTGCCATCCATGCGGCTGACATATCAGGCCTATAGGCTACACACATTAGTATTTTATTAAAGGTGAGATGACTATGAAACTATACAAACAATGTAGTAGGCCTACCAAAAAAATATACTTTCCATAAGTACACTATATTACAACTCTAAGTATTAGCAACTTAATACACTTAAACTAAATAAACTTCTTTACCCTTTAAAATACACTAACAACAAAGTACACTTTTAAAAAGTACATTACAAAAACACTTTGAATATTGCACAATTAATATATTTAATTTTATTTAACATCTACTTTGAAGTATACTTTCTAAAAGTACACATTAAACATACTTTATATAAAGTACAAAAAGTGTAAGCATACTTGTTTTATACTTCATATACTTTAATCATATTTCTAACACACTAAAGTATACTACTTTTTTACCTGGGGAGAGTCCTCCTGACATGTGGCTCATCCCCAACTTCCATGAGTGGCCTGGTTTCTGGAAGGGTGCACACACACACACATACACACACACACACGCACACACACACACACACACACCCCACACACACACACAAGCACTCTCTCACACACAGACACACATATCACACACACACACACACACACACACACATACACACACTCCTAGGCCCTGTGTCCTCTGTGTCAGCCAGAGTAGCCTCCTGAATAGAACCGGACCAAACCGGTTCCTCAAAGGGTAGCATGGCCACAATCCAACTCCAGCAGCACCGACCCTTTGGCCTTAGTCCTGACACATACACACACACACAAACAAACATGAACACACTCACCCACTCACTCACTCTCTCTCTCTCTCACACACACACACACACACACACACACACACACACACAAACACACAAACACTCAGTCACTACACACCTGAGGCAAGACAGAGGTCCACACCTGGACTGACCAGTGGAGCTGCGGTCAGCTCCTTAGGCACGCTGAGCAGATGGCCATTGCACAGACGTGCGCACACACACACACACAAACACACACACACACAGACACACACACACACACACACACACACACACACACACACACACACACACACACAGACACACAAACACACACACACACACATACACACACACACACACACACCCACTGAAGGCTGAATCAGGGTTGTGATTCCTGTCCTTGCAATTTGACAGTAAATAGCTCACTGTGAGGCTGAAGGAGACGTAGGGAACTGTAGTGTAACTAAATGATAGTGTGCTAGTGTGTGTGTGTTTTGTGTGTTAGTGTAAACAAAATTAACAAACACAAGGACTTGTGCAGGACGAGCTAAAAGTGTGAAAAAGAGTGGACAGGTGCAGTGGCTAGTGTGGGGTGGGCTCAAAGTGTCTGCAAACACAAAGCAGAAAGTAGCAAAGGTGATTGGTGATTGGTGAAAGGTGATTGGTGACAGGTGATTGGTGACAGGTGATTGGTGATTGGTGACAGGTGATTGGTGAAAGGTGATTGGTGAAAGGTGATTGTTGAAAGGTGATTGGTGACAGGTGATTAGTGAATCACAGTGTGAGAATCCAAAGGTATCGTCTTTTCCAGGCAGACTCACCAAGTGGTCTCATCACACACAAAGTGCTGACGTCATGTTTGACCCCGCGACATTGGGTGTGTGTGTGTGTGTCAGAGTTTCCGCTAGAAAAAATGGGTTCGTTTTCCGGAAATTTTGATGATATGCCGGTCAAATATCCTATTATCGCTTCTTAATTAGTCAAGTTGAGGAAAACTGGATACAGGCTATGTATCAGGCTGAATAGAATGCAACATGTTCATTAGCCTAACTTACGTAAACATGCTTAACAAGATCTAGCCAGTATATGTTTTCATGGACAGCAAGAGTCCGCTTCGTTCATTGTTTTAAAAAGGCTACGTTGTTTGTTGCTGCTACCCACGTTATCTCCAGTGGTTCCACTGTTTAACTTGCACAGATGCGCACACACAAGAATGAGCGCTCACACCACTACCCCCTAAGGCTATGCCTCTTTATTTGAAAACAATAAATTAAGAAATGTTTCCTATTCTGGGAAATGTTTAGTTTCTTTTTCTTTTGGTCCGCGGTTCAATGATACCCTTTAATTGTGCCGGAAATTATCCGCGGACCAGCAATCTCCTCGTCGAGGAGGCCCTAACCCTGCAGATCATAGACCAAGAAAGCATAGGCCTACTGTATGCTTTGGGTACAGAACACTCAGAGCTGTGGATTGGATTTGGATCAGGGAAGTCATATAAAGATATTCCAATCCACCACAGCTCAGAAATGCTGGGACCTCAAAAAGGCCAAGCACTGCCCCTCTTCCACGCGTTCACATGATGTGACGTTGTATCAGCAATGTATGGAATTGGCAAAAAAACTGCATGAGTGAGCAGCTTACCCAGAAGTCACCGACACCCTCATTCTGATCACCAAGACCCAACCAGCCTTACACCAGTCAATGAAACCTGGAAGCTTCTTTTCACTCATGGCCTCAAGTCCCTGGATTCAATCCCCCCGACCCATCATGCCTTATTCCAGCGTGGAAAGCGTGCCCTGCACACTGCAGCTTTTGTCTGGAAGCAGTCCCTCTCCAAAACTCCAGAGATTCCAGACCCCAGTGAGTGGGGTTGGGAATGGAATGACAGAACCAAAGTCTGGGTGCCATATTGGACAGATCTGGAAGATGCCAGCAAGTGATGCTCACTCCTCCTCAACTGTGGCTGTGTGGTTGCCTGTATGGGCAACTGTAAGTGCCACCGAGTTGGACTTTGCTGTACCACATTGTGCAAGTGTGAGGGAGGCTGTACTTATAATGATGAAGAGTGAAACCAAAAAATCTTTAAATAAATACATGATGTTTAAGCAAAGTCCTTTTAGGCAAGTCCCTCCACTCGGCGGCCATATTGCAACGCTTTTTGGGCACTCATCAGGCATCCATTTCGGCAGAAATGCATGTGCGCAAGGCTTCACGACACCAATCTTGCTCCAGCGGTGAGATCACAACACATGATTGGCATGATGTCTTCACAACACACTACATTATTGGCTCAATGTATTCACAACACAACAGATGATTGGCTCAATGGATTCACATGTCAACATTTTGCCGCGGAAGGGGTGTGATTTGCGTATACAACTGCCATAACTCCTCATTAGAAAGTCTCTGGTTTAAGTATGAATTGTTTTTTTTTGTGTTATTTGAATAAAATGTAATATTGATCCTTAACATGGTGAAAAGCCTAATGTACTGTAACGTGTCACTGTGGCATACAGTAGTTCTGAATTTGTGTTTATTTAAGGCCTCAACAATGGTCCTTTTGGTCACAACATGTGATTTTTCAAAGTCAAAGTCAAAGTCTGCTTTATTGTCAATTTCTTCACATGTCAAGACATACAAAGAGATCGAAATTACGTTTCCCACTATCCCACGGTGGAGACAAGACATATTTTACCAATTAGGTCCACAGACAAACATAACATTCAAGTAAACAATATAAAAAGTAAAAATAAGAAGGCACATACAATGAAGAAAATAAGAGCAGCAAAATTTGAGTTGAAAATGTGCCATACAGTAGACAGTCAATATAATAGTGCAAAAGTCAGGCCAATAAATGGCTGAGGTAGTTCTGTTTGACCTAAGTATGCAAGTGGCATAGTGGTGAAAGTTATGTAAGAGCAGCAGAAGTGTTTTCAGGACAACAGGACAACAACAACAAGTTGCAAAGTGGAGTAGTGCAAGTGGAGTAGTGTAAGGCAGCCATTGTGGGTCCAAAGTCCAGGATGTTATGTAGCTGAGGGTGGAGGGGGGAGAGGGGGGAGAGAGTTCAGCATCCTAACAGCCTGGTGTATGAAGCTGTTGGTGAGTCTGGTGGTGCGGGAGCGCAGGCTTCTGTACCTCTTCCCAGAGGGCAGTTGATCAAACAAATTGTGAGCGGGGTGACTTGCATCACTCACAATTGTGGTCGCCTTGCGGGTGAGGTGGGAGGTGTAAATGTCCTTCAGGGAGGGGAGTGAAGCACCAATAATCCTTCCAGCTGTGTTCACTATGCGCTGCAGGGCTTTCCTGTTGTATTCAGTGCAGCTTCCGCCCCACACAGCGATACAGCCGGAGATGATGCTCTCGATGGTGCCTCGGTAGACTGTGGTAATGATGGCTTCCGCAGGAAGTAGAGGCGGCGCTGAGCTCTCTTCGCCAGTGATGCAGTGTTGGTGGTCCAGGAGAGGTCTTCACTGATGTGCACCCCCAGGAATTTGGTGCTGCTCACTCTCTCCACCACAGCACCTTCGATGGTCAGTGGCAGGTGTTGGGTGTGACCTCTCCGGAAGTCAACAACAACTTGAATTTCCCCTGGGGATCAATAAAGTATCTATCTATCTATCTATCTACAATCTCCTTGACGTTCAGCAGGAGGTTGTTGTCCCTGCACCACGTGGTCAGAAGTCTCGTCGCCCTTGGTGATGAGACCCACCAGAGTTGTGTCGTCAGCAAATTTCACTATGTGGTTGTTGCTGTAGGTTGCAGTGCAGTCATGCGTCAGCAGGGTGAAGAGCAGCGGACTGAGCACGCAGCCTTGAGGGGCCCCCGTGCTCAGTGTGATGCTGCTTGAGATATTATTGCCAACACATACTACTTGAGGCCTCTGACAGAGGAAGTCCAGTAGCCAGTTGCAGAGGTAGGTACTGAGTCCCAGTTTGTCAAGTTTGCAGATGAGTTGTTGTGGTATTATGGTGTTGAATGCAGAACTAAAGTCTATAAACAGCAATCTCACATATGAGTCTCTTTTTTCCAGGTGGGTGAGGGCTGGGTGGAGGGCAGAGCAGATTGCATCCTCTGTGGACCGTTTGGCTCGGTATGCAAACTGGAAGGGGTCCAGGGTGGGGGGGAGAATGGATTTGATGTGTGACATGACAAGCCGCTCAAAGCACTTCATGATGATGGGTGTCAGTGCCACGGGGCGGTAGTCAATGAAGCAGGATGGAGCAGTTTTCTTCGGCACAGGTATGATGGTGGCAGCTTTGAAACATGATGGGACGATGGCTTGCTTCAGGGAAGTGTTAAAGATGTCTGTGAAGACATCCTTAAGCTTCTCAGCGCAGTCCTTCAGCGCACGACCTGGGATGTTGTCTGGGCCTGCTGCCTTTCGGGTGTTGATAGCAGCAAGTGTCCTCTTCACGCTGTCGGCAGAGAGGCACAGGGGCTGCTCGTGTGGAGGGGGAGGGGCTCGTGTGGAGGGGGTGGGGTCTTCTGTGGGCAAGTGCTGTTTTGTGCTTCAAAGCGAGCAAAGAAGCGGTTCAAATTTTTGAGCAGAGGGATGTTGCTCTCACAGCTCTGTGGCGCGGGCTTGTAGTCCGTGAGGGCCTGAATGCCCTGCCATAGGCTTTGTGAGTTCCTGCTATCTTTGAAGTGGGTGGTTATCTTGTGAGTGTATTCCTTTTTTGCTTCCTTGATGCCACGGGACAGGTTGGCTCTCGCTGTTCTCATGCCAGCTTCATCCCCAGCTCTGTAGGCTTTGTCTCTGGCCCTCAGCAGCCTGAGGACATCCCCTGTCAGCCATGGCTTCCAGTTAGCCCGAGTGATGATGTCTTTTGTGTGGGTCACATCATCAATGCACTTGGTGATGTAAGAGGTTACAGTGTCTGTATACCCCTCTATGTCTGTCTGGTTGTTGTAAGTGGCTGCCTGCTTAAACATTTCCCAGTTTTGTCAAAGCAGTCTTGAAGAGCATCAGAGGCTCCCTCAGGCCACATTTTTACCTGCTTGCGAACCGGTTTGTTTGCTTTCACTCTTTTTGACACTGGGTAGTGATAGTGACCTGTCCAATCAACAAAGAAAAAGCATACCTTGGAGACAAAATATGGGTCTAGGGACCTGAGTAATATTTCAATGTGACTTTTTCAGAGATATTGACAGTTTATGAGCTAAATATGACTATGATACTAGATTTAACATGGAAATGGACTTAAAATAAGAAGAACATATCAAAATTGGATTCCTTGTATCAAACCTACTGGTTAGCACTTCGGACCTGTAACCGGAGAGCTGCCGGTTCGAACCCCGACCAGTAGGCACGGCTGAAGTGCCCTTGAGCAAGGCACCTAACCCCTCACTGCTCCCCGAGCGCCGCTGTTGATGCAGGCAGCTCACTGCGATTAGTGTGTGCTTCACCTCACTGTGTGTGTGCTGTGTGTGTTTCACTAATTCACGGATTGGGATAAATGCAGAGACCAAATTTCCCTCACGGGATCAAAAGAGTATATATACTTATAAACAAAGTAGAGAAAATACATTATACAACAATTTAAGACTAAAGGAAGCTGAGATATAACCTTTTTTCTTTTCGGCGGGGGCCATTTTGGATTTTATGGATAACTGCCACTAGGGGGGCCACCCCAACTTGTATCCAGAAGTGCCCAATCTTTATGATTTTTCACATATTCCTTCCCAGCACTTCCCAGCACATTTTACTCTGAAAAAACTTTTAAGGCTAGTCTGCCTGGGCCTGGCCATGTTTGAACCGCCTCACTCATTTGTTCGTTGTTTAACATGGACGTTTTAAGCGTGCGCTTCCTATTTGAAATGCAGCATAGGCTATGCGTGTTGTTTAATAGCTTTCAAACGGTACATTTAAAAACATAGCCAGAGGACATAATGCTTTAATATAGTCTTACATTTTAAGGCTTATTCTCAAATTCAGATTGCGTTAGGGGGACGGGATTATTAGCCAATTTCAATCGGACAATTTGACCGGAGAGATTTAATTTTGTCGGACATTTCATTTTTTTTCTGGCCAATGTCCAGTAATTACCGGACAACGGAAACCCTGGTGTGTGTGTGTGTGTAGTGATGCTGTGTTGGTTGTCCAGCTTATAAAAGATCTTGGTGTCCCTGAAAACCTATTTAGCCAGGTTGCTCTGACCACAGCAAGTTGTTATTTTGACTCTTAGGACAGAGCTGGAAAAAAACAGCTTCTCCAACAGCGCTAGTGTTTTTGTAGTGTATTTTCTGTTTAATGGCTGGCAGTCTGTCATTCCTGCTTAATGACTGTCGGGCTGTGTGTGTGTGTGTGTGTATGCGTGGTGTGTGTCGCCCCTCTCACAGATAACCGAGTGAGACAGACAGGTCCGGTTGGCTTCACAGGAGCCAACGGCGGAGAGGACCACTTAAACGGCCCCCACCCCACAGAGACACACACAGCCTCCGGTCACTCTGCCCTCAGCACGGCCAACTGCACAGGTAGACACACACACACACACACACACACACAAGGCCTTTTCACACAGAGATCACGCTAAATTTGCGGGAAGAGGGGACGTCTTTTTGCCGTCTTTTTGTGTCTGAAAGCGAGGTGAAAATTTGCCGGCATGCTGATCTGTTCACATGATGCGGCATTTTGGGGAGCCAGGAGGCAGGATCAGCTATAGTAAATTAAATTGTGACGTGCAACAGGGGGCGTGTAGAGTGATAGTCGTAGGCCATATGTACGTGGGCTTTTAGATAGGCCTACAGCAGGTGTGTGATTTCAAAAACCATGGCGGGAGAACCGACTGCACTTTGGTTAGCTTGCATTTGCTTTGCTGTTGCTGTTAGAATGTTAAATTCTTGCGATAGATGTCTTCAGACAATAAAACGTGATTTGGAAGGGAAATTGAAGAGAAGAGTTGCCCCTTGCCTTGGCCGTACAATGTACTGTGCGTACAATTTATTCATGAAATCGTTCAATATGACAACAATACAAATAGCTTGTGTACTGTCTTAATTGAAACATGCTTCGCGCACAAATAATAGCCATGGGCAAAGAAAATGGACATCTCAACAAACAAAGTTTGGGACAACCAAACAGCAGTGTAGCCAAAGCAAATCCTAATTGTTAGGTTACCATAGCTGTCTTTTCTCTGGGCCTATCGGAAATCGCGACATAAATCGCGACATAAGCACATTGGTTTCTTGTTTCTTTTCTTTCTTGTTCGCGTGTTGGGTAGTGAAGCGATAATGCATTTAAAGCTGTAATGTGAGCCAGAGCCGATATGGCCAGAACTGCTGCTTTGTAAAGGTATTTCTGTCCCACCCAAATTTGCTGAACTACTTGCGAAGTAGCCTATTCATCACAGACATCACATGTATCACACGAAAGAGCTTTTTCTCAGCCTTTAAACGATGTTAGTGGTTAGTTGTTGTGGTAAACGGTTCGCGAGAAAAGTAACTTTAATTTAATCATATTTTTTTGCGCCCGTCTCCCTACCCATTCATCTTGGTGGAATACTTCGCGAACTTTCCCTAGATGCCTAGATAAGCATTAGCCTACAATCAGAGGATATACATATAGGGCAGACAGACGCTCATGAGTTCATGCTTTGTTTTATCGCTGGATTTTAAGATGGCCTATTATGGCAACTGATTGCATTCCAAGCTACAGTCAACTCTAGCAGGCATTGAATGACTGGAGACTTTGTGAATTTATAGATTGACATAATGTGCTGTCTCTGCGATTGCTGCTTTTGATCAGTTAAATTTATTTGCAATCTCCTGTGGTGGGCTGGACATAGCATTGAAATGCCCGCCCAGATTCCCCTTTCCGCCTTGACCCATTCACACTGGTGGCGGAACGAAAAAACTCGGCAAAATGTCAAGGGGTCTTGGTAGTAAATTTGGCGAGACACTTTGTCCCGCCGTTCCGCATCGGTCTATGTGAAAGGGACAGTCGTTCCGCGATTCTGGTACATAAAATCGCGGCGATTTTGTCAGTGTGAAAGGGCCTACAGGCTCACATACACACAGAGACACCTACACACACACACAGGTTCACATACACACAGAGACACTTACACACACACACACACACACATAATGATCGACTTGCAGGGCCCTGATAGCGCCACTCTCACTCAGAGGTGTTTGAATCTGCGAGATAAACTGGCAACTACCACAAGCCTCAATAGAGAGAAACAGGAGGCTAGCTTTAGCTCTCTTTTCTGCCCTCTGCACTCTGGGCATGAGTCACCTCCACTCATTCACCCACACACACATACACCTACACACACACACATACCTACACACACACACACATTTATGCCCCACACACACACACACACACATTTATGCCCCACATCACCCCACTCTGGCCCTGTCACCTCCACTCATTTACCCACACACACATACACCTACACACACACACACACATACACACACACACATTTATGCCCTACACCACACACATTTATGCCCCACATCACCCCACACTGGGCCTGAGTCACCTCCATTCATTCTCCCTGTCTGATTTGTTTACTCTGTGCCTCGTGCCTCAGATGCTCCATTCTGCTGCTATTGGGAGGTTATCAGCAGGAGGGGAACATCTCATCCATCCTTGGGCGCAGCAGGATATCTTTAGTCATTTGGGAAGCTAGATGAGTGTGTCAGTGTGCAGAGATCTCCAAAGACAGAGTAGACACAACATACTGTCTATGATACTTTTGATGTCTGTCTATCATGCTTTTTAGATGATCTTGTCTGGCCTAGAAAATCATGGTGCCATGGTGTCATTTTCTCCCCTCTTTGAAGTAATAAGTAATATACAAAATGTCCGTGTTTGTTTACTTTGTGTTTTCCAGATCCGGTCGGTCCGCTGCATCTGCCAGAGAACCCCCATGCCTTGACCAATGGGAATCACTGCCCACCCTCCCAGCAGGCTTTGCAGCAGCCCGGCGTGGCATCGCATGGACGACCCTCTGTAATAGGTAACACCACTCTACCTCTGCCGTCCACGCTGAATAGTGTT
>NC_055975.1:24713288-24730788 GCF_018492685.1 Alosa sapidissima | reverse complement strand
CACAGGGTCAATAACTATCTCACTCAGGGAGGGCAATCGCTCAACTCAACACACAGTCAATAACTATGTCACCCATGGAGGGCAATCGCTCAACTCAACACAGGGTCAATAACTATCTCACTCAGGGAGGGCAATCGCTCAACTCAACACACAGTCAATAACTATGTCACCCATGGAGGGCAATCGCTCAACTCAACACAGGGTCAATAACTATCTCACCCAGGGAGGGTAATCGCTGAACTCAACACAGGGTCAATAACTATCTAGCCCAGATTTCAATTACAAACCATTTTCATTTTATTTAATGATCACAGTATTCCAAAAAACATTACGTGCGCTCATCCAAAACCAGGTGCTGGATAAAAAAAAGTATTGACGTAGAACATATCAAGGACTATCCACACACTGGCTCCCCTATTTGCTTGTTTTATTGGAAGTTTTCACCAGTTGCGTTCCAAAACTCACGCTCTTCATCAGACTTGTAAAACTGTTTTCAGGGAGGAGCGGTCAGGATAGTCTGACCCAGCTCCCTCAAATATTCTAATTTTGTGAGATTCACCTGTACATCTAGACTCCAGCTCAGTCTGTCTGCCTCCTAATCCTAATTATGTGTGCACCTGTTTGGATTCACCCCTCCCCAGGTAAGCACCAGACCAGGGCTCTGGCAGAGAGCATGCTCTCCCCTGGTGACAACCTGAAAGCAATCAGCTATGAGGTCTACTCCGGAATGACCACAGAGCTCAGAGCGTACTTCAACTCGCTGGGACCTGGTAAGGACCCAAAGCCTGGGGTTCTATCACAGGGTCTGGGCTTCTAGAACACTGTGTGGGATTCTGAAAGGGGGTTTTCATCCTACTTATTTGTATTAGTACAAAATGTTTACTTCTTTATGAAGCTGTTAAACATACTCTTGAGGGATTGCTTAAAGTACTCTTTTTCTTAACCAGAATATAAATACAGAATATGTCAAATCAAATGATGAATGGTTGCAGAATGCATACATGTAACGGTTTAAAAATGTTTGCTGTAGATGGGGACATGGAAAGTTTGCTGGAGAAAGCCAGCGCAGAGAGCAGTGGTCACTTCTCTCTGTCCAGCAGCCAGGAGTCCGTTGGGGACAGCCCCAAACCCACATGCTCAGGTGAGACTACGAACAGCACTCCTGCATAGCTGAGCTCAGTCAAAGCAACAAGGTGACTCAACCCAGTTAAGTTACATTTGATTTAGTTACATTTAGTTACATTTATTCATTCATTCAGCAGACGTTGTGTAAGTAAACCAGGGGTCACCAAATGGCGGACCGCGGTCCGAGTCCGGACCCTGACGTGATCCTATCCGGACCCGGACCATAATAGCCTAATTTAGATTTTCACGTAAGATTTCAAAGCTGCGCTAAATGTTTCGTTGGTTAGGATAACAGCATTTAGCCTACTTCAGGAGCTTCAGGAACTATCATTTCGCCTGCTACTCAGCCAGTGAAATCTGTGACTGAATTCTGATAAAGTCGAGTCAGTAACCTAGCCTATTATGGGGAAGATACTGATAGAAACAAGCGAGGAGAGGAGACGGGACGAGAAACAATCAGATGGATATCTAAGTTAACGATAAGTAAGTTATTTTGAAATCATTGATTGCTCAAAGAGGAGAAAGCTAGACAGCGAGAACAGAGCTTTATATAACGATACAGGGGCAATACCACGCAAACTGTCACGTCCGTAACACCAACTAAATATGGATGTGACCGTTTTGCATGGAATTGCCCTGGACCTCTTCTACATATTCTGAGACAGGCGATTTTTAAAAGCGCCAATTTGAAGCACCTCTACTAGACAAAGCATATATTTTGAGCAAGCATAGGGTAGACTAGGCCCATTCAAGAGTGAACTGAGACCACAGAATATTTTACGATTTAAGAAGGGAATTTGATTGATCCACCACAATCTAGTTAAGCCTACATGCATTCACTGCCCAACAACGTGATGTTCCTGGGTTTCCAGGATTTCGGGTCAACATAAAAAAACTAAAAAAAAAATAATTTAACTTGCTGATTAATGGGTTCAAGGAACCAGTTGTTGAATATCCATCCTTGTCTCAGCTCAAATTTTATTTTAAGTTCACGTTAAGATCTTAAAAATAGCCAAGGCTACTCAGTTTTTCTCCCCAATTAGCCTACACTTATGTTGCCTTATTTCTCCTCATTTCGAATGTTGCCTTTTAGGCTACTTATTTTATTTCACATTAAACATTAGTCCTAGGCCTACAACTAGGCTTCATCCATCCATCCTAATATATATATACACATACATACATACATACATACATACATACATACATAGCCTAAACACGCACGTTAAACATTATGATGCTCCGGACCTTTGCTTGAGGAAATTTTCTGTAACTGGACCTCGCTGAAGATTAATTGAATACCCCTGAAGTAAACAGTTTTCTTACCGTGTGCATCCTGCATCCATAAGTGTGGTCTAAGGCAGGGATCACACTGGAAATAACGAAGCGTCAGCGGTAAGCGTAAAGCCTAAACTGACAATTGAATACGCTCGCGTTACGCATTGAAAGTTGAACCAAGCTCATTCTACACTCAGCTTGTTTAACACTAGCGCTGCCACCGTTCTGCTGCCGAACCATAAAACAATAAGAAACCTGCCGCTTGCCACTGGTCAGTGTGATGCCCGCCTAACAGCCTGTCTCCCTGCTGCGTAGAGTATCACGCGGAGTGGCACGAGATCCGCGCCATCCAGCTGGCAGTGGCGCGGAAGCTGCTGTCCCATGTGTGCGCCATCGCCGACTCCAGCACGCAGAACCTGGACCTCGGCTCCTTCGACAAGGTGGAGTTCCTCATCTGCGTTCCGCCGTCTGAGGTCACGTTCCAGCAGATCATCCTCCACCTGTGGAACTCAGGTGAGTTCTGTTCGTTGAGTGAAAATCCTTAAGGGGGTTCACATTGTACACGGCATGTGCTGCACTCGCCACTAGGTTGCTCTTGGTTGAGGTAATGACACAAAGATTTGTGTTGTGCTTGCCACCGTGCTCAGTGCAAAAGACCTATGATTTACAGTGCGCTGCGGTCAACATTCAACATGAACTGAACTGAACTGAACTGAACTGAACTGAACTGAACTGAACTGAATTGAATTGAATTGAATTGAATTGAAATTATGTTGCCTTGCGTTGCATAAGAATGATTTGAATTGAATTCCACCTGGTGTTGTAGCCCCTGCTAACCGCTCTGTTCGTCCCCAGGTGTTCTCCACGAGTTGGGTCTGGACCAGGAGTGCTTGTCCCTGAAGCAGGTGGAACAGTACGTTGTCAAACTGGACCAGGACGCCGTGGAGAAGATCGACAGCCTCATCCAGAAGTCGAAGATGAACCCTTACACCCTCTACATCCTGGTGCATGACCATGCCCACTGGGATCTCAGCAGGTAGGCCCAGAGCTACACCACTAACAAGGACTAAACCACTAATGAAGACTAAACCACTACCGAGGATGTAAAGGGGTGTTAACTTTATTATTCATGCCTTGATGCATATGATATATTGATATGTAAGTATTTTTTAAAATACATCTATTTTACAGAATAGGTACATAGATATTTTAAAGCATACTATCAGTTTAAATTTAAATACTTTAAACTGACAGTGCTTAAATGATTGAATACTAAAAATGGTCAGTTTAAATCTTTCCAGTCCTAACTTTGACGTTGTTTTCTCCTAGTGCCCACTACAGTGGTGGAGGCGGTTCTCGTGAGGGCCTGGTGGACAGTTTGCTGAACTGCCGTCAGATCCGTGACGCTCCTAACATCCTGACGCTCCACGTCACCTCGTTTCCCTTCGCCCTGCAGACTCAGTACACGCGCGTTAGCCCTTACAACGAGATTCACTGGCCGTCCACATTCAATAACGTAAGAACTGAAGGACTGCTGTTGAACTTTTAGATCAAAATAATGATCCCTGAATAATGATTCATGAAGTTGTTTACTAGGTTACTAGTGCGTGTGTATGTGTGTGTGTGTGTGTGTGTGTGTGTGTGTGTGTGTGTGTATGTGTGTGTGTGTGGCTTTTGTGTGTGTGTGTTTGTGTTGGTGCTTATATGTGTGTGTATATTCACCTCTGTTTGCCCCCCCCCACACACACACAGGACGTTGATCTGTATAATGAGAAGACCAAGTACTTTGGCATCTCAGAGCTGCTCGACTCCACTCACACCGGAGCTGGACTGCCTCTGCTGCGCTTCGACAGCTCCTTCGAGAACATGGCTGCCGCCGTGGAGGACAGGTACGCTCTCACCACTCACACCTGGCACACATTCACACCTGCCCAGGTACGCTCTCACCTGGCACACATTCACACCTGCCCAGATGGTGACTGGCTGTTGAATCTGATGCATACAGTATCTGTGTAGTAAGATCAGAACCCAAACTGTTGGAAACTGTGCCAGTTGAGCATTTTAACTGCCCGAGCTTCTCGTCCGTCTCGTGTCCTGTGGCTTGATGCCTGTTTGTAAGTTCACTGTGTGTGTGGATCTGAAGAAGGTCAAAATATTCTCCAATAAATAAAGTGTGTGACATTCCCAGAAGTCAGCACCTTGCTAATAGTGTTTTGGTTTTGCCGTTACTCTCAGTTTACATATAACGTAACTCTGTGTCCACATAAACGAAGCTTGACCTGGCTTGACCTGCGCTGCCCTGGTTTGCATGGCAGGTTTCCCAAGCTGCACAGTGCAGTGATCCGCACCCACATCCTGCTCCAGCATTATTCGGTGGCCCTGATGGTGGCGTCGGGCCAGTCGCACCTGCAGAAGCACACCTCCGTGGAGACGCTGGAGATCGTCCAGTGCCTGCTCAGCTCCGCCCAGCGTTGCCCCAGCAACCACGGGCACATGGTGCTCCTGCGCGTGCCGTCCCCTGCGCTGGCGCTGGTCACGCAGCAGCGGCTCACTCACGTCCGAGACAAACTGGGCCTGCAGAACCAGTTCGAGGTGGTCCTGGGCAACCCCACCTCCGCCCTCTCGCTGGGGAAGCACTTCCTGGATCAGCTCAAGGTGAGCAATGCGTGGCTATGTGACGACGCCAAACAGTCGAGCTGCAGTCTTATGTGTGTGTGTGATTCTGAGAGCATCACATGTTATAGAGCAACACTGTGTGTGTGTGTGTGTGTGTGTGCGTGTGTGTGTGTGTGTGTGTGTGTGTGTGTGTGTGTGTGTGTGTGTGTGTGTTTCCAAAAAATAAAGACTTAAAGAAAAAAAAAACTTTCTTAAAGTCTCACGTGAGTACGCACAAGTGTCCTACTGGTGCTGCAGGTTGGGAATAGACACTTTGTTATGCTGCACCAGAGCTCACTTGAAACGAGTTTGTACGACCCATGTGGTACGACCCATGTGGTACGACCCATATGGTACGACCCATGTGGTACGACCCATGTGATATGACCCATATGGTACGACCCATGTGATATGACCCATGTGGTACGACCCATATGGTACGACCCATGTGGTACGACCCATATGGTACGACCCATGTGATATGACCCATGTGGTACGACCCATGTGATATGACCCATGTGGTACGACCCATGTGGTACGACCCATGTGATATGACCCATGTGGTACGACCCATGTGGTACGACCCATATGGTACGACCCATGTGATATGACCCATGTGGTACGACCCATATGGTACGACCCATGTGATACGACCCATATGGTACGACCCATGTGGTACGACCCATGTGATATGATTCAATTCAAATTCAAAGAATCCATTAGGGTCTTCAGTGCGTCAGTGCGTATCCAGTTCACCTACACACACACACATCTATCATGTGCTGCGTCCACACAGCACCCACATACACCATACCATACAACATAACACACACCGCGTGGAGTGCGACGACATCCACATATAGTGTATCGTGCATGTACAACACACCTAATGGAGCCGGTTAGCATAGGTAAGGAGAACTTGCAAAGTGTAAATAATGGTGTGTTGTGTCCAGGTGTGGTTGAAGGTCCAGGACCCCGACTGGACTCCACGGACATACCTGGAGTTGGAGGCGTTGCCCTGCATCCTCATCCTGACCGGCATGGAACCGCTGGGGGAGTCCCTACCACGGTAACCATAGACACACCTACACACCAGTACACACGGTAACCATAGACACACCTACACACCAGTACACACGGTAACCATAGACACACCTACACACCAGTACACATAGTTATTTATTTTTAATTATTTTTTTTATTTTTTTTTATCCAAAGTGACTTCCAGAAATGAGGAATAACATTCAAGCTACCAGGCAGAGGGGCCCTTAATTAGCAATTAATAGCACACCAGTGAGTGCTATGACCAGAGGATGAGAGTGCAGAGATCTGAAGTGCTAGTCACACACATGAGTCACACTAGTGTAGTCGAAGGCCGGAGTGATAGAAGAGGGAGAGAGAGGAGTGAGGAAAGAGGGATGTCTGGACGTGGATCACACATCAGATGGCAGTGAGAGCAATGTCCGCTCATGTTTAAATCACCGCTTATCTGACCACACGTACTGTAAAGCACGTGCAGTTTTTGTTTTTTTAGCTCAATTTACCTTAACTTAACAGCTTCGGAGTCATTAGAATGGTTCTATGACTTTTTCCGGGTTGAATGGTGGCCGTCTCTCCTCCCCTTAGCGTCTGTGAGCGGAAAAACCAGCCTTGCAACTTTGGGCCGGCGAGCCGCCGGCCTCACAGTCAGAAAGTCACGCGGTCTCGCGACATAAGGAATCGCTTTACTGTACCACACACATGCACGACAGGCACCGGCTAGAACAAGGTAGCGATGGAGGTTCTCTGACATTCGTCATGACAGAGCCAGCGAAAAGAAGCAGTAGGCGAGTAAACCGTTGTCGGAGGAACAGGGAGGGCGGAAATGGCAGACTGACCGAGCGAGGAGTGTCGTAAAATGTATACTCTGAAGCTGTAGGGGGAGCTCTGCATAGAAAACTGCGAGCAAAAAGCGAGAAAACAGCGAAGAAATTGGCAAAACTGCACAGGGTGCCTTTTAAGAGCCTTCTGTGCATATGGTCCATTATGCTATATAAATAAATCATCCTTACTCACCTTGCTATGAGCATCAGATAGTGTAGTAATGACCTTGTCCGGTTTGTCCAGCCCACTTTCAGTTCATGTTTAGCTCACTTTCATTCAAATGTACAAGCAAAATTTCCCATCGTAGCTTCCATCCATTCATTATGTGGTGTGTGTGAATTTGCTAATGTTGCTTGTATCCATGAGGTGACTGTGGGCAGACTGTTCACTGGGTTCAGTGGTGTTACGTCAGAGGCTGGGGACACTAATGTGTTTTTGTTCTGTCCCCGGAGTGTGTGTGTGTGTGTGTGTGTGTGTGTGTGTGTGTGTGTGTGTGTGTGTGTGTCTGTTCTCTCTCTCTCTCTCTCTCTCTCTCTCTCTCTCTCTCTCTCTCTCTCTCTCTCTCTCTCTCTGTGTGTATCTGTTCTCTCTCTCTCTCTCTCTCTCTCTGTGTGTGTGTGTGTGTGTGTGTGTGTGTGTGTGTGTGTGTGTGTGTGTGTGTGTGAATCTCAGTAATAAGAGCCAGGTCAGTTTGACCAGCCGGCAGTGAGGAGATAATTACTGAGATCCTCTCCATGGCCTCTGCTGCAGTCTCTGGGAAAAACACTGAGTGAATCATCTCCCTGGCGCTGACAATCACTTCCCCTACAGCTGCTCTCTCAGGGACAGACGCTCAATCAGAGCAGGATTTGTGCTGAAGTCTGTTTTTTTGTGTTTATGTGTAACTTCTTCTTTCTGTCTTACTCTTGTCTCTCTCTCTCTCTCTCTTTCTGCCTGTGTTTCTCTCATCTCTCTCTTTTTCATCACGCACTCTCTCTCTCTGTCTCTTTTTATCCAATTTCTCTTATCTTATCTCTCTCTCCCATTTTCCTCTCACACCCTCTCTCCCTCTCTCTCTCTGTCTCTTTCTCTCTTATCCAATTTCTCTCCTGTCTCCCTCTCTGTCTATATCCCTCTCCCTCCCTCTCCTCTTTCTCCTCTCTCCCTCTCTCTCTCTCTCCCATCTCCCTCTGTCCATCTCTCTCTATATCCCTCTCTCTCCCTCTCCTTCTCTCTCTCCTCTCTCTCCCTCTCCCTCCTTCTCCCATCTCTCTCTATATCCCTCTCTCCCATCTCCCTCTCTGTCCATCTCTCCTCTCTCTCTCTCTCTCTCTTTCTCTCTCTCTCTCTGTCCCTCCTCTTTCTGCTCCTCTCTCAGCTCTCTGAAGTACTGTGACCTGCGCGTGATCAGCTCAGCGTTCCTGCAGCGAACTCCTCTGGAGCAGGAGTTGGGCCTGGCTGCTTACCTGGTCAAGGCGGGGGCCCGCGACCCCCACGACCCCCGCGACCCCCGCGCGGCAACCACCGGCAGTGACCTGTCCGAGAGCGACCCCGAGAAGCTCTGCAGCACCGACAACGAGGAGGAGGAGGTGGTGGTGGATGGTGAGTCAGTTCCCAAGACACTATCACCGTATTGTCAGAAAAGCAAGCCAACGATTTTACAATGAATACGTTTTTGGTTAACTTTTTTTTTTAGATATGAATGTTAAGGGGGTGTGTCCACAGCTTTACATGCTGCCTGCCATGTGTGCCATGTGTGTGTGTGTATATGTGTGTGTCGGTGTCTGTGTATGTACGGTGTGTGTGTGTGTGTGTGTGTGTGTGTGTGTGTGTGTGTGTGTGTGTGTGTGTGTGTGTGTGTGTGTGTGTGTGTGTGTGTGTGCGTGCGTGTGTGTGCGTGCGTGCAAGCTCCTTGCTGTCCTCCAGCACCTCAAGTAAGAGAGACTCGCCTCTCTCGGGCTCTCACTAACATGGTGGAGGGACGTCTCTCTATTTATTTGGGAGTCTTTCGCAAAACAAGCCCTGTTCACAACTGTCACCCCCCCAGGGAAGCTAAATATCACATCTTTGTCCCCTATGACAAAAATGGGTTGGAGCCATGGTGTTTTCTTGCATTTTCTCTTTCCAAATGTACCCATCTTTCTCAGTGAAGGGATAAGGCACTCTATCTTTGGGGTCTTTCTCTCTATCTCACTATTGGTAGGGCATAGAGTGAGTTCCTCTCAGCACTCTCCCCATACATACCCATGTTGTGGATGCATCTGTACGATGGAGATTGGATTTGTCTTCATCATTTCCATCGTGAGATTAAGATAAATCACCAAAAGATGATTTTTAATACTTGTTTTTAGTCAACTTTATCACGAGTGGCAGTAAATGTGTTCGGAGCTTTAAAGTGCTAATTACAACCTCCCCCCCCCCTCCCCCATCTCCCCCATCTCCCCCCTACAGTAAACAGTGATCTCCCCGGCCTGGACCCCTCCCCCCCCCCAGCCTCTCAGCACTCCCAGTCAGACGGCTCCATCCTGGACCCCGAGAAGCCCCAGCCTCCCCCCCAGCTTCCCCCCGACCCGCGTGACCCCACTCGGGCCGCCCCTGCCGCCACGACGGACCCCTCCACTGCCCAGCGGAGGCCGTCCAAGTCCACGTCGTCGGGCTCGTCCTCGACGCGCGCCTCCACGCTGCGCCAGCGGTGCTCGTGGGCGCGGAACCGGAGCCGCCCGCCGGTGGTGCTGCTGCCGCGGGCGGCGTACGAGGTGCTGACCGCGCTGGACGCCAGCGGGCTGCCCAAGAGCACGTCGCTGCTGCCGCACGCCGCCGTGGAGTGGGCCAGCTCCTTCCGCCCGCTGCTCAGCAAGATCATGACCTGCACAGAGCAGTCGCTCTACTACCGCCAGTGGACCGTGCCCAGGCCCAACCACATGGACAGCAGCAACCGGGCCGAGGGACGCGCCGACAACTTCCACCCCCGTAGGCTGCTGCTCAGCGGCCCGCCACAGGTGAGACACACACACACACACACACACACACACACACACACACACACACAACACTACAAGACTTTTGGTTATGGTTATGGTTACACTTTTTCTTATCAGGGAACGTCAGGGAAAAGTCATGGAATTTTACATTTGACTTAGAACCTGCATTTCTCACCTCGTCTTTTCAGAGCCTGTCATATTTGATCCCTTCATACTGACATAATTTTCATGTGTAGAGCTTCAATGAATACCTAGCAAACAACGACATTACTCTAAAAAGCTGTGCTTATAGTAAGCAACATGCAAATGTGCATTTTTGTTGAATATGTAATATTTGTGTACCCTATCAATCTCGTGTGTGTGTGTGTGTGTGTTATGTGTGTGCTCAGGTAGGGAAGACGGGAGCTTACCTGCAGTTCCTGGGCATCCTGTCCCGCATGCTTATCAGACTCATGCAGGTGGACATCTACGACGAGGAGGACATCAACTGCAGTCAGTACCAAGCCCACATAAAAAGCTTTGTGTATACTTTGTATTGCAAAATTGATTGATTGATTATGTATGACAATGCAAACCTATCTTTACATATACAACATTGCTTAAAAGTATGCCGGTATATACTTTTAATCACTCATACGAGTACTTGCCAAAACAAGAAAAGAAACTTCTCGCAATATGTGTGCCTTTTTAAATAATTTTAGTTTCCATTTTGTGGCGTTGGGATCTTATTCACCCTACTGACTGGCAAATAATACAGTATCCCTTACATAAATATTTATACCCTGATCAACAAGGTGGTTGGTCAGTGAACCCCGACATAGATCCAGTTAATGCATTGTCTTGTCTGCACTTTGTAGTTGTAGCTAGATACATTGTTAGCATCTGTCCCATGAACGGTGTAACTAAATGCATCATTTGCGTTTTGACTCATACAGTAAACTAAATGCTTAATTTGCACCTGTGCTTACCTGCGTTCTCAGGTGATAAGCTGCCCCTGGTCCAGTACCACCAGGCGGGGGTTACGTGGCCCAGTACGGACATCCTGCGGAGCATGTCCTTCGACTACACCATCCACGACCCCAAATACGAGGGCATCAGCCTCATCTACTCCACAGAGCACACTCCTGCAGAGGAGGGTAGGAACAGAGCAGGCACCTCACACACACACACACACACACACACACACACACAGACACACACACACACACACACACACACACACACTCACACACACACTCACACACACTCACACACACACACACACACACACTCACACTCACACACACACACACTCACACTCACACACACACACACACACACACACACAGAGACACACACACACACACACACTCACATTTTAGTGAACAGTGTCAACAGACAGTTGCTAATCTGAGCATCTGTAGGCAGTCTAAAGGTGACTATCCAAGTAAAGTGTGACGAAGTTGATTAAGACGAAGCCCACAAATAGCCACCACAGTCTCCGGAATATTCTAACCAATTCTTATTGAATCCCCTCTTTTCTCCCCCCCAACCTGCCCTTAACTGTCCTGTGTAGGTAACCCACGGCGACAGGAGGATGTATACCTCCGCAGGCGCACCTCACGCATTAAGCTGTCCAAGTACGCTGCCTACAACACCTACCACCACTGTGAGCAGTGCCACCAGTACATGGGCTTCAACCCGCGCTACCAGGTGACTCAACTGGCTTTCGGCCACCATCTATTGTCTATTCTATAGTCATTTTAGAATCCAGATTAAATCAGACTTTAGATGTATGTTTGCAATGTATAGATTACAGATTGTTAGACTAGAAAATATAAGATAAAAACTGTTCATGTTTATGTATGTGTGTCTATATGTGCATTCATATTAATCTATGTGTGTGTGCGTGTGCGTGTGTGTGTGCGCGTGTGTGTGTGTGTGCGTGTGTGTGTGTGTGTGTGTGTGTGTGTGTGTGTGTGTCTGCCTGTGCAGCTGTACGAGTCCACTCTGCACACCTTCACCTTCTCGCACCTGCTGCTGGGGGAGGAGATCCAGCTCTATTTCATCATCCCTAAGTCCAAAGAGCACCACTTCGCCTTCAGCCAGCCCGGAGGACAGCTGGAGAGTCTCAGACTGCCGCTCGCCTCTGACTGGGTAAGATTCTACCAGCTGTCACCACCAGGGGGAGGCAGAGGGCTATGCCAGCAGTCACCGCCAGGGGGAGGCAGAGGGCACTGGCAAAGCCAGAGGCACCTCTTACCAGAGATGAAGTTGAGCGTTCTGTAGGGCTTACTCTATTGATTTTTACATACCATTCATTGATACTGCCCACAGTAAGAGAAAAAATCAACCAATCAACCATCCGCTAGCTGTCTGTGCCCGAATGCACTGTAAAAAAAAAAAAAAACGTGGTCTCTGTGGACAGCCTAGGCTCCAAAAACGGCCACAAAACAGGGGGAGTAGTGAGCTAGCTCTTTTATGTTTGAACGTTAAGAGAAGTGACGTTACCCTGCATCGCTTATAGCACCTTTAATTTCTCATGTGTTTCATTGTTTTTGTTTCTCTGACTCTTCTGGACAGAATCCTGACTGTATAAAGAGCCCCATTTTCACCCCCACCACTGGACGCCACGAGCACGGTCTGTTTAACCTCTACCACGCCATGGATGGAGCCGCACACCTCCACATCCTGGTCATCAAGGAGTACGAGATGGCCGTCTACAAGAAGTACTGGCCCAACCACATCATGCTGGTGCTGCCCACCACCTTCAACGGAGCCGGGATCGGTATGCCACATGTCCGCTCTGTCACTCCTCAAAGTCCTGTTAGCTAATGGGGGTCAAGTCAAGAGTTGGACTGGGTTAAAAGCTAAATCTCTCTCTCGCTCTCGCTCTCTCTCACTCTTTCCCCCTCTCACTCTTTACCCCTCTCTCTCTCACTCTCTCTCTCTCTCTCTCACACACACTCTTTCCCTCTCTCTCTCTCTCTCTCTCACTCTCTCTCTCTCTCTCTCTCTCTCTCACACACACTCTTTCCCTCTCTCTCTCTCCCCCTCTCTCTCTCTCTCTCTCACACTCTTTCCCTCTCTCTCTCACTCTCTCTCTCTCTCACACGCACTCTTTCCCTCTCTCCTCTCTCTCTCTCTCTCTCTCTCTCTCTCTCTCTCTCTCTCTCCTCAGGTGCAGCTCACTTCCTGATAAAGGAGCTGTCCTACCATAACCTGGAGCTGGAGCGGAGTCGGCGTGTGGAGCACGGCAGCCGAGCGCAGGACGTCTGGCCCTTCATCATCCTCGCCGATGACTCCTGCGTCATGTGGAACGCTCTGGACGTCGACCCCAAGAGGTGCCCCCCCCCCCCCCCCCCTCCTGCCCCATCTTCTTACACACAGTGTATTTACATCTGCATTAAGCACTGAGCTCCTCCGTCAGCAGGCGCGTGTGTTTGAAAACGCGACCGGTCCGTGTAACGGCCACGCCCCTTCGAAAAGACTACATCAGTTTTCCAAAACTATAGTTTTTTTCCGCTATTGGAGTGCTTTAGTTATGTGCCTGGCATAGCCTGGGCCTTATTCACATCAGCTTAGCGGTGTGGATTATACTCTAAATATTACGGGTGACTAAATATTATGGGTGACTAAATATTATGGGTGACTAAATATTATGGGTGTCCTTTTCTCTATTGTCAAACATTATGCTCACCATAGATCAGAAGGCACTGAGTGTCACTGTTTATGAAGCAAGACGACATGTTATGTTGAGCAGTATTACCCGTATTCACAGGTTAAACAAGGCAATCTGGAATGAAGGTGCTGGAACTGAAAGTCCCTTTTTTGACTCTCTCTCCCTCTTTCTCTGTGTGTGTGTGTGTGTGTGTGTTTGTGTGTGTGTGTGTGTGTGTGTGTGTGTGTTCTCCTCATACAGTGGTAGTAAGGGCACAGAGAGGAACGTATCACTTAAGCAGGTGCTTCAGCACATGGAGTCGTCTGCTGACATCACACAGTATGGCCTGTGCGGCCTCAGGAAGTGGTCGAGTCGCTATGGCAACCAGACGGGGCGCCACCGTGAGCCCTTCTCACGCGGACACCTGCATGACTTTCTGTTGCTGAACGTGGACCTGACGCAAAACGTCCAGTACAACCAGAATCGGTGAGGGCGCCAACCACAAACAGAACCGTCACGGGACAAAACAGACCGATCAGATACCGTCAGAGACAAACATATAGTAGCGCTGAACCAGCAAGGACTCTAACAGACTAATATACACTCTAACACACTAATATCAGCTAAAAGCATCACAGCAATGAGTGAGCACACTAATATCATCTAAAAGCATCACAGCATCTACTAGAATGGACGCTGGATCCAAGGCAAAAATCTGTCCACCAAACAGCCCCACTCCTGTTAATGTATTTAATTGACTTTATGATTATTTATTGTTTTACCTCAAATCCTAAATTACTGTAATGACGGCTCTGTAACAAACACTGATGAAGTCCACTGATGAAGTCCGCTGGAGCAGCAGAGGCAGGTGTACTGGTCAGCTGTAACAGATGTTAATGCGACCATTGGGTTTGATACTGTAGAAAAGAATAAGAGTAATTGACGTTAGTGTGTGAAGTTTGCCGTGAAGTGTGACGTTAACAATACCTCCACTCACCACAACTCATCTTGATGCTCCATTGTGTCCTATTAATATGTGAACTGTATAAAGATGTTTGGTGTCTGTCTGTCAATGTTGTGCGATGTCATTTTGTCATGTGCCTGGTCAGATTCACATGTGACGATGTGGACTTCAACCTGAGGGCACACAGTGCTGGCCTTCTCGTCTGTCGCTTCAACAACTTCAGCGTCATGAAGAAACAGATCACTATCGGAGGCTATCGCACCTTCATCGTTAAGACCAAGGTCAGCCATGACAGCGCACAATCTGATGTCACTTCTTATCTAGACGTCTCCCATGACAACAGGGCCATCTCAGCACATCTGACTAGAATCCAGAATAACAGAACTGCTTACTGTTAGAACCTTCTAGAACTCTGTGTCCCCCCGTGTGTGTTGCAGATGACGGACGTTCCGACCACAGTGCAGCCATCTCAGTACATCTGTGCCCCGGACAGCAAGCACACGTTTCTGTCCACTCCGGCCCAGCTGCTGCTGGAGAAGTATCTGCAGCACACCAGCCACAAGCTCTTCCCCCTCAGCGCACACTGCTATAGCCACCCGGTGCTCTCCGTCGACTGCTACCTCAACCTGGGCCCAGAGGTACACGCCACACTGCAACACACCACACTGCTCCATATCATATCACACCGCACTGCATCAACTGCACCATACCACACTGCTCAACACACTGCTCAACACACCATACCACACTGCTCCATACCATACCCCACTACATTACACCACTCAACAAACTGCTCAACCACACCACACTGCACCATACCACATCACACCGCTCTGCACCAATACCACACCAGTCTACACCACACCACACCACACCACAACTCATCTCTCTTTCTGCCTGTGCTTGGGTTTGTTTGCATGTGTGCTTGTGTGTGTGTGTGTGTGTGTGTGTGTGTGTGTGTGTGTGTGTGTGTGTGCTGGTGTGTGTGCGTGCGTGCGTGCGTGCGTGCGTGCGTGCGTGCGTGCGTGCGTGCGTGCGTGCGTGCGTGCGTGCGTGCGTGTGTGTGTGTGTGCGTGTGTGTGTTTCAGGTGACGGTGTGTTTTGTCAGCTCCCGACCCCACTCCATCAACCTGAGCACCACAGACCTGCTGTTCGGCGGCCTTCTGCTCTACTTCTGCGACTCCTTTGTCACGCCTGGCTTCCTCAAGAAGTTCCACTTCCTCCAAGGTATCACTTTATTACTAACACAGAACAGAACCCAATCTGGAGATGAATCAGTGAGGAAAGCACAGCACAGGCTGCCCTAACGCCCTCTCTATTGTTTAATACATTTGACCAAAACAAAATTAACTAAACATATTTAACTTGTCCTCTCTCTTCTCTCCTCTCTCCTCTCCTCTATCCCTCTCTTCCCCTCTCTCCTCTCCTCTCCTCTACTCCTTCCTCCCCTCCTCCCTCCTCCTTTCTCCTCCTCTCCTCTCTTCTCCTCCCTTCTCTCCTCTCCTCTCCTCTCTCCTCTCTCCTCCCCTCTCTCCTCCTCTTATCTCCTCTCTTCTCCTCCCCTCTCTCCTTTCCTCTCCTCTCCTCTGTCCTCCTCTCCTCTTGTCTCCTTTTCTCTCCTCTCTCCTCTCCTCTCCTCTCCTCCCCTCTCTCCTTTCCTCTCCTCTCCTCTATCCTCTCTCCTCTCCCCTTGTCTCCTTTTCTCTCCTCTCTCCTCTCATCTCCTCTCCTCTCTCATACCGTCTTTTCCCCTCTCTCCTCTTGTCTCCTCTCGTCTCGTCTTGTCTCATCTCGTCTCGTCTCGCCTCTTCTCATCTCTCCCAGGGGCCACTCTGTGTGTGATCTGCCCCAATCGCAGCTCCTTGCGTCAGACGGTGGTGCGTCTGGAGCTGGAGGATGAGTGGAGGTTCCGTCTGAGTGACGAATTCCAGACAGCCAATGCCAAAGAGGACCAGCCCCTCTTCTTCCTCACCGGCAAACACATATAATCCCCCCTCTCCCATCTTCCCCATCTTCCTCATCATCAAACACATATAATCCCCCCTCTCCCATCTTCCCCATCTTCCTCGTCGGCAAACACATATAATCCCTCCTCTCCCATCTTCCTCATCGTCAAACACATATAATCCCCCCTCTCCCATCTTCCCCATCTTCCTCATCGGCAAACACATATAATCCCCCCTCTCCCATCTTCCTCATCGTCAAACACATATAATCCCCCCTCTCCCATCTTCCCCATCTTCCTCATCGGCAAACACATATAATCCCCCCTCTCCCATCTTCCCCATCTTCCTCATCATCAAACACATATAATCCCCCCTCTCCCATCTTCCCCATCTTCCTCGTCGGCAAACACATATAATCCCTCCTCTCCCATCTTCCTCATCGTCAAACACATATAATCCCCCCTCTCCCATCTTCCCCATCTTCCTCATCGGCAAACACATATAATCCCCCCTCTCCCATCTTCCTCATCGTCAAACACATATAATCCCCCCTCTCCCATCTTCCCCATCTTCCTCATCGTCAAACACATATAATCCCCCCTCTCCCATCTTCCCCATCTTCCTCATTGGCAAACACATATAATCCCTCCTCTCCCATCTTCCTCATCGTCAAACACATATAATCCCCCCTCTCCCATCTTCCTCATCGGCAAACACATATAATCCCTCCTCTCCCATCTTCCTCATCGTCAAACACATATAATCCCCCCTCTCCCATCTTCCTCACTAGCAAATACATATCTTCTTTCTCACACAGAAACATATCTAATCCCCTAGTCCCTCTTCCTCACATATACAGTATAATCCCCTAGTCCCTCTTCCTCACATATATAATCCCTTAGTCCCTCTTCCTCACATATAGAATCCCCTAGTCCCTCTTCCTCACATATATAATCCCCTCGTCCCTCGTCCTCACACAGAAACATGTCTAATCCCTTAGTCCCTCTTCCTCACATTTATAATCCCCTAGTCCCTCTTCCTCACTCTCAAACACGTATAAACCCCCTCT
>NC_055975.1:24703288-24705788 GCF_018492685.1 Alosa sapidissima | reverse complement strand
TACACCCATTCACTGTCTAAATTAAGTTGTTGGGGAGTTGAAAAGTTACTGGTGAGAAGTGACCTTAAAGGTCTCGTTTTCCTCCCCTTTCTTCGCAGTTGTGCTCGAGGCGCTTCCTAGAAGACCGGCACATGCTCCATAAAAACACTCTTGGGCACTGCGGCCGGCTAGAGAGCTGGCAGCTGCTCAGACTCGGATGAAATCGAGTTCCACACACACATCTGCATGGGAGTCCAGCCAAGGCAGCACTACCTCCCCACACACCATTGGCTGGGGTTTAGTGACAGGCGAATCACAAAGCACTCTTCAACTTTCCTCCCTCATACACAGACACTAAAACACACACACACACATGCTCTTGCTCAGAACAGACACACACACACAAACTCCCTCACATGCACACACACACATATATAAACACACTGAGTGGGCCCCTTTTCTAGGAGAACCGTCAGTGTGTTTCCGAGTAGGCTCGCCCCCACATGTGGAGCAGTGCCTCACATTACTGGAGTGCAGAAAGGCAAAACCTACATGACGACTTGTCTTCCCCTCTTCCACTGAAGACTTCTGAGGTTACTAGAGGACGGGTGTTTGTCTGTGTACTCACTGGTTGAGAAACACATTCTGGAGATGTCAGGCTGGATGTACACATATTTCTCTCTCTCTCTCTGTCTCTTTCTCCCTCTCTCTCTCCCTCTCTCTGTTTGTGTGTGTGTGTGTGTGTGTGTTTACGGCTCGAGAGACATATTCTGGAAATGCTTTAAAGAGATAGGATATCCTTCTGCTTGGGGGGTTGACAGCATATGGGTTTGCCATCGTTTGTTTCCATCTTTGGCTTGGTTCTCATTCGACGTCTCCGCTGAAGTTAGAGCTGAGGGGAGAGCAGCCCATGGCCCTGCTGCACGCTCTGCTCTGCTCTGCACACAAACAAACAAACAAACCTTGAGACGGGATGCCATTCCTGCACTAAAATAACTGATCACACACACACACACACACACACACACACACACACACACACACACACACAGCCTGTATCATTGCTCTGCAACAACACCTCTGCAATGTAGCTTGAATAATATTCCTTATTTCTTTATTAAGTTGATTTGGATAAAAGTGTCTGGTAAATGAATACATGTAAATGTCACGAGGAAAGCAGAAAGAGAGAGAGAGAGATTAAAAGGAAGAGAATGAGAGAGAGTGTGTGAGGGAGAGAGGGAGTGTGAGGGAGAGAGAGTGTGTGAGGGAGAGAGAGAGTGTGAGGGAGAGAGAGAGACTCATTTTAAAGCCCTTCTTTGAGCTCTAATTTAAAATCAAATGACATCATGCAAAGTCTTTGCTTTTGCTTGCCTTTTTAAATTAGGACCATTTCACCAGTTGAGAACAAGCCCCCCCCCCCCCCCAAAAAGTAGTGGCAGAGTAGAGGTCACTGTCAAGAGCCGACACACATATTTAGTCTTCTACTCACAGTTCTCTCCAATCCAAAAATGACCTTTTCTGGAATTCTGAAATTAAGCACATTTACTGAACCTGCACAAGATGTGAAATGGCCCTGACCCAGATCTGCAGATTTGCCTGAGGACCCTGTTCTGTTAAAACATTAGGTTACCGTTCTTTTAGTCCAAATATTGGGAGCTACCCCATGTACCAGGTGTGTGTGAAAAAGACTGTATATCTTGTCACTGTTTCTCTAACGCCTGTAACTTACAGCTACATGACTACATGCAGAAACTATGTGACCGCATGCAAAAATTCGTATGCAAGTAGACACAGAACACAGACACAGCCTTTATATTCGTGTGGACTGGACTAGTCCACTGAGACCTTTAAACACTGTTAAAAAAATCTGTCCAGACTCTGAGTACAGTATATATAATCCTCACCACATTTACATCTATTCATTTAGCAGACGCTTTTATCTAGCCAGTTCCAAGGGCCATTCTCAGCTCATCAGAGCAACTCCGGTGCAAACGACCTGCAATTTATGACAACACATGCAAATCAACAAAACACTTGCATATAGACAAGACACAAGCAACTTAAGAAAACATCTTCATCAATTTGACAACCACAAAAATGCATATCCTACCTATTGTCCTGCAGTCAGACTAAACCATTTTGTGTTGTGTTGTGTTGTGCTGTGCTGTGCTGTGCTGTGCTGTGTTGTATTGTGTTGTGCTGCGTTGCATTATGCTGTGTTGTTTTGTGTTATGATGTGTTGTGTTGTGCTGCCATTGTGCTCTGTGCTGTGCTGTGCTTTGCTGTGTTGTGTTGCTATTGTGCTCTGTGCTGTGTTGTGTTGTGCTGTGTTGTGCTGTGCTGTGTTGTGCTGTGTTGTGTTGTGCTGTGCTGTGTTGTATTGTGCTGCGTTGCATTATGCTCTGTGCTGTGCTGCGTTGCATTGTGCTCTGTGCTGTGTTGTGCTGTGCTGTGTTGTATTGTGCTGTGCTGCGTTGCATTGTGCTCTGTGCTGTGTTGTGTTGTGCTGTGTTGTATTGTG
>NC_055975.1:24655788-24700788 GCF_018492685.1 Alosa sapidissima | reverse complement strand
GTGTGTGTGTGTGTGTGTGCTGTTATCTTGTTGCCTCGCTCTGATATGAGAAAATGATTATATCTGGGCATGTACTCGGGCAGAATAAACCTTCTCAAACTTGACCGAGGAGGGATACAGTCCTAGTCCTCAGTTGCGGTGCACCCATTACACCCACACCAGACCCGGGCCCTACCCACGCCACGCCAGACCCTGAACAGAGCGGCACCAGACTAGAGCTAATGCAGTTGGCTACAACTGGGAAGCAATGCTGACAGGATGAACCACCATTTCATGAAATTAAATGTAACAAATAAACTATAGCCTATAGTCTAATATTAGGCTACTACAGCATTCCAACATCCATTAATTTGAATTAGCCTATCTGGTGTGTAGCCTAGGACATAGCCTGACTGACAATAGGCTACATTTGCCTTTAGCATCCCTGGTTATTTGATATTTTTGAAATGGTACATTTTTGAAATAATGTGATTTTAGAATAACAAGGAACATGAAATGCCAGTTTTACCACGATGGACACGTGGTCAGATTGTTTACCAAACATCCAAGCTGCAAAGTAGGCTATGCGTAAACGCCATGTTTGGTTAATGCAACAGAACACATGATACCCGTGAGATAAATAAACAATGTTTCCTTTATGTATTCCAAAAGGGAAATCTTCACTGGTTCCCACGGGGTCTTCACGTCCAGAAACGTGTAGTAGTTTTCGATCGGTGTTCTGATTGGTTCGCCGGAGGGGTTTACTCCCCGCAACGTCACCGGCAAAGGCAGGGAAGGGCCTCTTCATTGAAAGGAATTTCAAGTCTGTTTTAAATGCGATCGCCGTCGCTGTCAAGGATGAACGATCCTTGTCAACGTGAATGTTGACGTTGTTGATTTTTACAGGAGAATTTAAACATTTAAAAACTCTCGCGGTCGAATAGATGGTGGTGGGAAGACTCGAAGTCTTGCAGCGTTCACCCTCAAGAATGTATGTATGCTTATGAATAAATCCTATCCTATTTTATTATACAGACTGAGAATTAAGCAATGACATATTTTCTGTGTATATGCTACATCGAAGGTCAAATTTGTGACACTGTCTTAGTTATGTTAAATTAGTAGGCACTACAGAATGATTATTGTTGCCATTTCAGCGTAACGTGTTGACGAAGTGTTATTGAGCTTGTAAACATCAGCTTCTTGCTACCTCGTCGCTCGCTCGCCATTCGAATGACTCTCTCCTGACTCCCTGTCTGACTTCAACCTCATTATAGACCTACTGATTTGAACGATTTAGCATTTAACAATTTACTTAGAATTATACAGATTTATAGCTGCATCTTAAACTGATTATTGTCTGAATCTCGTCCGTTTTGGATAAATAGAGGTATTTGGGCTTGAATGCTAGTGTTTGTGTGCTAGTGACTGCTCTGTACTATGAATTATTACTGAGGACAAGCCATTTCTGTTTTGCCCATGTGTTAGGCAGGGTCACATTCAATAGGTTGCTGCTTATGACATTGTATTGACATGCTGAATGAGAATGTACCCTAATGACTTTTGGCATGATGCTTTAGTGGTCCTCTGACACTTTGGCAGTCATTCAGGAAGAACTGTTATTTAGCAATGACCTTTCATGTTGATTCATTTCATTTCCTGTGATTTTTTAATGCTTAGCTTGTGAAAAGTGTAGGGTATGACGTGTGTGTGTGTGTGTGTGCACATTTGTCTGTGTTTGTGTGTGTGTGTGAGTGTTTGTGTGTCTGTGTGCATGTTTTGTTGTTTTTTCGGGGGTGGGGACTAATTATGTAATTGTCCTCATATGCCACTGTAACAAGCTGTGAATTAAGCCTCACACTGTCCCAGCTCCATAAAAACAGTGCACAGCAAGCTGTTCCTAGCACCTGCGTGCCCTCCGCCTTCTCGTCATCACAGCCACACACGCGTGCTGGAAAAGCACAATGTGGACCCAGGGTCACTCTCAAAGGTTGCATAGCATGGCATGGCTTTTAGAATGGGTGCTACGCCATGGCACCTTTGAGAATGACCCTGGGTCCACAGTGTGCTGTTTCAAAATTCCGCTGTTGAGACTGGAAATAGACTCACGGGTGAACTGCCATCAGATGAACACTCACACACTTCCTTCGCCATGTCACATGACTGAGCAGAAGGAGGAATGGCGGTCTGTGATAAAAAGAGCTGGTAGTGGGCTCTGTGGTCGGACCTATCTCTGGGTTAATGTAAAAACTGAAAGGACATTACAGACAGTGCAAGATCATCAAATTTGCAGCGCATATGCGACTCTTCTAACGTGACGGCTTGCCTGGTTTTCTCTGAAGTTCAAGTGTAGACTTTAAACTCAGTTCCACTCACATACTGTCGGTAACCCTGAAGCCTAAATCCCTAAATTCACTTCAGCCCTTTAAAATGGTACAGTTTTTTTTATGTACGTTTAACACTTCAACTAAGGGTCCACCACACCCATGTGAACAGCCTCTTTGGAGTGCAGTCTAGGGGGAGACTTCTTGGAGGTCCCAGCTTTTTCTCTCCCGGGTTGCGTGACCGCTAGTGAAAACATAAGCAAGGGAATTAATCAAATCATGCCAATGTGACTTCATTCCTGAGAAAATGGAGAGGGTTTGCTCTTTGTCTGTTGATGTGTGTGTTCTGTGTGGACACTGAATCCCCCATTGGAACAGTTTTGAAGTTTTATTTGTCTTTTGTCCTGATGAAGCTGTAACATCATGATTAAGCTGGAGTAAGATCGTTTCTTATAATTGCCATGTCATCCTCCGTCAATCGTTTGATTGGCTCTGCCAGAGCAGAGAACATTGGCCCCAGGCTGTTTGTGCTGTTTCATCAGGCTGAGGTATTGTGGGTCTCTCTAGTTCCAGACCATGGCAGAGATGTAGGCTTCAGACGGAGGAGGGTAATGATGGGCCTTTAATGATGGGCCTTAAAACTATAGTGATCTGGTAATTACTGCCCCATACCACAGTGGATTTAATTTAACCCTTCACAACACACACACACACACACACACACACACACACACACACACTTACGGTACACACACACACACACGTCACACTGTCTCTCCATCTCTCTCTGTTTCCCCTTTCTCTTCCTCTACATCTCTCTCTCTCTCTCTCTCTCTCTCTCTCTCTCACACTGTCTCTCCATCTCTCTCCGTTTCCCCTTTCTCTTCCTCTACATCTCTCTCTCTCTCTATCTCTCTCTCTCTATCTCTCTCTCTCTCTCTCTATCTCTCTCACTCTCTTTGTGTTGCATTTCCTGTGAGAGGCCAGTGCATGAGACAGTGTGGTGATGTCGCTCGAGGGGAGCCGCACTGCTTGTTGTGTCTGAGTGACCTCAAAACATTCACTCCGCCGTTGTGCAGCTTTAGGCATGTTCTCTTGTGCCAGTTTGAAAGAGCCAAGCTGGGCTGGCCACCACAGTGGTAGCATTCCCAGGACCCCACAAATGTGCATCAGCTGGGCATCAGTAGCACACTGCTATTTGGGTTTGCAGTGAAGGCACCTCTCCCCTACACAGACTGTAGGAGTTTTGAACCCTCAACAAGATAGGCCCAGGTTCGATTCCCTGACTATCAGAAGTCTCCCACCGTTGTTAGCAGGCTTGTGCAAAATTCCAGAATTGAATTGAAACTGGCTCTTAAATAGTATACTAGTATACTGTTCATTGCTCCCTAGTATACTAGTATACTAGTCATTGCTCACTAGTCTCCCACCGTTGTTAGTATACTGTTCTCCTTGGGCTGCAAGTTGACGCACTGTCAACATAGTGTTATAACAAGGTGAAGGCAAACATGTTATCATCAGTCAGGGAGTCACTTTAGTGTTTCTAATCCTATTTTACAGCACTTAGACAGAGACAATTGACCTGCTCTTACTGGGGAAATCCCCTCTCTCTCTTTCTCTTGCTCTCTCTCTCTCTCTCTCTCTCTCTCTCTCTCTGTCTGACAGACGCAGACCATGAACTACGTGGGGCAGCTGGCCGGCCAGGTGTTTGTGCAGGTGAAGGAGCTGTACCGAGGGCTGAACCCAGCCACCCTGTCCGGCTGCATCGATGTGATCGTGGTGCGGCAGCCAGACGGCGCCCTGCAGTGCTCGCCCTTCCACGTACGCTTCGGCAAAATGGGTGTCCTCCGCTCGCGGGAGAAATTGGTAAGAAGCCTACGCCACAGAGAGTCCGACATCGGCCCCAGAACACATTCTGTTTATGTTTACGGTATTTGGCAGACATTTCTGTCCAAAGCGACTTACAGTATAATTATCGCACTTTATAGTGTAGTATAGTGGGAGCAATCAATTCTAAGTGTAGTATGCAGTATGTGTAGTATGCATGTGTAGTATGCAGTATGTGTAGTACGCATCAATTATAATGCTGCAGATCAGTGGCAAATTTGGGGCCAACGTCTGTGTGTTCCATCACACGTCTTTGCTCTTGGAGTTAGAGCTGCTTATGATTGCATGAATACAGGGATTTATCATCTCTTAGTAAAATCAGCTCAAAGACAAAGGCGGGCTCAGCATCATATAACTGTCATTTATCGTAGAGAGCAAAGGTAAACATGGCGGTGGCTGTGGTAAATGTGTTGACCTAAGTAATTGATATCAGTAGGGGAGTGCTTATCTGCTGCTGCTGGTATGGTGGTGTGTTTGCATTGAGTGAGTGGACATGTTGTATCTCCTGTCTTATAATCACGATGTCCTGTGTTATTTTGACCAGGTGGACATCGAGATCAACGGGGAGCCTGTGAGCCTGCACATGAAGCTGGGCGAAAATGGAGAAGCCTTTTTCGTCAAGGAGACTGAGAACGACCAGGTATGGAACATGTGCCAGAACCGCACGGGTCCCGTGTATGAATGTACTGTTGACAGAATGGAATGTTGCTGACATGACATTATGCTCTGCGGTTTAGACAAGGGTTTTTTTTTTTTATCTAAACAGATGGCAGAATTCTGCTCCATATCAGTCCTATCACGGCTTGCTGTGTGGCACAGGCGATGCTTTATATACCCTTGAGTGTCAAAGCTGTATTTTCTCTGAGAATATTTGAATGTGTGTGTGAGCACTAGGCACGTGCCTCCTCTGTTCTCTCTCATGAGTGGAGCAGACAAACCTCGGGCCGAGCCCTGCGTTGTGTTTTGCGCTCCACACAACGCTCCACACACTCCGTCAACCTAACTGAGCAAACAAGCAGAAAGAAGAATTCTCCAGCAGGAAACCAAACTCTGTACTGCGAAGGTGCTTTATTTCTGTCCGTGTTACATAAATGACGATATGAAACACCTCTCCTTTTAGGCTGTCTCTTTTCAGAGAACAGAATCTTCTGCACCACAGAACTGACTGTTTCACCTTAAACTAAAGAAAAATCCTGAGGTGAATGGTTGTATAACACACAGACACGCACACGCACACGCACGCGCACGCGCACGCGCACGCACACGCACACACTGCCTTAACACAGTTTATTATTGATCACCAAACAGAGGCTGCTTCTCTCAGCGGCTTGCTGGAGTTGTGGTGAAGTGAACACATGGTTTGGTTTCATGCTAGTTCTGTGTGAACAATCAATGTCACAGTGTGGTGGCATATCAGTTGGCTATCTATCTAAAAATGGACCGACTGAAGCCGAGAGACTGGTCATGGTGCTCTAAGCATGCAGAGATCCTATTACTGGAGGGAGAGAGACAAACAGAGAGAGAGAAAAAGAGAGAGAGAAACAGAGAGAGAGAGAAAGAGACAGAGAGAGAGAGGTGGAGAGAAAGAGAGAGTAATTTAACAGATCTCATGTTCTTGCCGTTCTTCACTGTATCATTCACAGTGAAGGACTCTCCCAGATGGCATCTGTTTCCGGATCGGATCTGGCCATGTTGTGGTCCAGATCTGGCCCTGCATGGTCAGATGTGTTGCATGGTCAGCTGCCCGACACCCGAGCTGCTGCGTGTCTGAGCATGAAGCAGAGGAACACGCATGACTCATATTCAGGTCACCAGCAGTGACAACTGCTATCTTAACAGCACAATGCAGCAGTCAGAGCGTCATGAATTATTAAAGCACTTGGGGTCCTGGCAGGATGCGCCGCTGGACGAGTGTGCTGTTATTTTGCTCTCCTCTCTCTGCCCGAGTGGAAATCCCTCTGCGCTTTTGGAGCATTTAGCGTTCGGGGGATGAGAGAGGGACAGTAGCTCCAATATGGCTGGACACCAGAGAGGAAGTCTGGCCCACTTCCTGATGATGAGATTTGAAGCAAGTGAAGCGAGCAACGTTAATCTGGGGGGGGGGCAGATTAGATTGTGGATTCTGATCGATGTGTTGCAGATTATTATACAGGCTGTCCCATCCTGCCCCCCCCCCCCCCCCCCCCCCTTCACACTTTGCTGGAGGGCATCTAATTCCAGGCTAAAAATAACCCCCCCCCCCCCCCTCTCATAGCAGCCTCTTCATATGTTGAATGCCCCTATGTAATGGTCAGTGAGAATTACCTCTTGTTTCTTTACATTTTAGTCTCTCAGCTCTGAAATGTGTGCTATCAGTGAGAGTCCCTTGGATACGATACAAGATATTCCATCCATGTTTGTATCAGTTTATGTTCAGACCTGCAATGTGCAGGCTTATGGAATGTTACAGATTTTGATCTATGCTTGTGGATCAGATGAACTATCAAATGTAGAACTATCAAAAGATCAAATGTAGAATGAGGCTATAAAGGGATCCTCCTATAGCTGCTGACAATGATAAAGGCTTCAGAGCATTCTTACACACCTTCCCTGCACAGTAATTCACATCTGTTAAAAGTGAATGAACAGTATGATTGTGTTATTATGGTATGGCAGACAGGTAGTTCCCTGTCCTGTCCTCTGTCTGTATGCTAGGCTAGTGCTAGCCCCAGGCTAGGAGCAAGCATCACCGGAGTGTATGGGACATTTGCTGAGACATGCACAGATTGCGTTAGGGCGCGAGTGCCAAGTCTAATCTAAACACACATGTTAGAGAGACTGTTTCTGCTGCACGTGAGCTGTGTTCGCCAGGGTCATGCAACTCTCAGAGTGGGCCTATGGTATGTGTGGGCTGGCCTGACTGACAAAAGCTGCCTGCCAGTTACATTAGTCTGACATTGTTTACTGGAAGTTAATACAGGCCACAGGCTAAGCTAGCCTATAGGTCATAGGGACACGTTAATTATTAATCAGGTACAGGTAGAGGTGCTCTATGGGTATGCTTTTCTCTGTGTACAGGTAGAGGTGCTCTATGGGCATGCTTTTCTCTGTGTACTGTAGTGAACAGAGTGGTGGCTCTATCTTGAGTTATAGTTTTCTCAGTCTTTGGTGAGGCCTGAGCATGAGCAGCTGTTTAAAAACACGGAAATAACCTAAATAAATGTTTATGTACAGTATATTGTGCTTTAGGTGTTGATCGTGGGAATTAAACTGAATTCTTCACCAACTGTTAGATCCATATTAGTAATGACGAGTCCCAGTTTAACTTTTTTCATGCTTCAGTGTCAGGGATTGAATTGAGGATTTCTCTCTTGAATTGGTTACTTCTGTCTCTCTTTGCCACACAGGGAATGGTGCCAGCTTACCTGGCCACCTCGCCCATCTTGTCTGAGGGCAGCGCCCTCATGGAGTCCCAGCTGGGCAAAGGGGCGTCCAGGCTCAGCGACGCGTCCCCCGGTCCATCCGTCCAGACGCTGGGTCCATCTCAGGCCTCGGGGGACGGCAGCAGCACGCAGAAGAAGCGGAGGAAGAGACGCAGGAAGTCCCAGGTGGACAGCATGCGGCGGGACGACACAGAGGGCTACTCGGAGGACGAGGACATGTTCACCATCGACATGAGCTCAGACGAGGAGAGGGAGAAAGAGGGCAGCAGGTAGGGGACGAGAGGAGTAACACCTCACTGACCAGTCTCGTTGATAACTCACATTTTGCATTTACATTTAGTCATTCAGCTGACGCCTTTACTCAACGCGACTTACAGTGCGACAAATATTTGTGTCTTCGTTTGGAAAAGGCTTGTGCACTAGTGATAGCAGTCAAAGTTAATGTTTTATCACAGATTGTGCTCGTGGTGTTCAGAGGGAGACATTATGCAGTTACAAAATGCAGCTTCATGATGAGTCATTTGCACTTGATTAGTTCATCCACACACTGAGGACATGAATGTGGGAAGGAGAGGACCGTAAGGACACTGTGACAGTGGGTTGCATCAAGGTCTCAGTAAGATAGCTTCACAAACTGAAGGCTGCGTTTGATTGACTACAGTAATTTCCTGTGTATTAGCCGCATTGTGTATAAACCACAGGACAGTGTTTTATGCAAGTTTTTTCTTTGTACTCACTTTTTATTGTATTTGGTGGGTAACAACATATATGAAAGGCATTGTTACAATACAGATACACAAACCCAAACATCCCCCCCCCCCCCCCCCCACCACATGGGACACAACACAACTATCAGCGTAGCACCGTCAGTATAGAACAGTCCACTTAGTTTCTCTCCAGTAAAATGTCTTGAACTCTGGCAATTCCATTTCTCCATGTTTGTATTGTCCGAGGAGTAGCGCCATTAATCTTGGCAGAAGAAAGTCTAAGAAAAGAAAATAATCTCTAAGAATGTATTCAGCCAATGCTTATGGGCTAAGTTGTGGGGTGGAACCCAAACTTCAACAACTTGATCTTTTTGGCTGCTGTTAGACCAGCTAACCAAATTTTTCTAGACCTTTCATTCATGCATTCAAATTAGAGTCATCATTGAGAAGGCGTGTTTATGCAAGTTAAAAAAACAAAGCAATATTAATACCATATTAACTGCCCCCATGTATTAACCTCATAGCTGAAGAAATTTTGCAAAATCAATGTATAAACCGCGGCTAGCTGAAGAAATTTTGCAAAATCAATGTATAAACCGCGGCTAATAGTTGTGAAATTACGGTATGCTGTGGATGTGTTCTCCACACACATCCATGCATTGAGAGCCAGCCTGTTCTCATCTCTCAGTAAATCCTTCATCCTTTCCTCAGCCTCCGGCTGTGTGTGTGTAAGACACTAAAGAGGATTCAGAGTTGAAACGCTAGCCTGACCCCCGGAGTCCGGCATCGCTGCCAGACCCTGCTGTGACTCGAGCATTTGGAGCCGTTCTCAGAGCTTAGAGCATTTCCTGTGAGATTTGAGCATGCTCTGTGGAACAGCCCCGCGCCCAATCACATGCAGGCCGTCACTGTGTACAGTGGGTTATCCGAGGTGCTTTATTGGTCAGCCGCAAAGCGACATACAGATCACTGTGTGAAGGGAGTCTGGATCGGTTCATATCAAATTTGAGCTGGCTCGCCATGCTAAATGCTGTTAGCCTTACAGTCACACACTCACTCACACTGAGGGTTGTTTGTGTTGCAATAGAAGTCATTCTGGGCAGTGTTGGCTTGGCCTGTATGTTCTCGCTACAGTTCAGTGGCAGAGGGAAAGAAGGGAGAGGAGAGAGAGAGAGAGAGAGAGAGAGAGAGAGAGAGAGAGAGAGAGAGAGAGCGAGAGAGAGAGGGAGAGAGAGAGCGATGAAGGAATAGCAAGTGAGCTTTTTTTAGTGCCCGGTGCCAGCGCGGTCCTAAACGCTGGAGTAAACAGCCCCACTCCCCGGAGCAGGGGGACGTTTTCCACGAAACCCGACGCGCTCTGCCAGGTCCTCCCTTCACGCGGCGCGGCTCAAGGGAAGCCTTTTGTGGTCCTCTGGCAGTCTGACCTTCTCCCTTTCTTCCTCCTCCCTCTCTGAGCCGGACAGCGGAGTCTGGCTCATAAACAACCACATCTTAACACCCACCCCGACTGTGTGTCCAACACACACACACACACACACACACACTCACACACACTCTCACACACACACACACACACACACACACACACACACACACACACTCTCTCTCTCACACACACACACACACACACTCTCACACACACACACACACTCTCACACACACACACACACACACACACACACACACACACACACACACACACACACACACACACGAACAGGAAAACAAGAAAACTGTTGAGTGTGCTGTGTAAGAGATGGGGTAAAGGTCATTGTCACAATTCATTACATCTCTGTGCTGCCATGGACTCCGAGTCTCAGGTAACAGTAATGAATTTAGCTGTCTGCTCCGGGAGTGATAATGTTTTTTATTTACCCGGGGCTGGGGTAAAAAAAGAGAAAGAGAGAGAGAGAGAGGGAAGGAGGGAAGGATGGGGTGCATGCTGACCCTTTTGCAGATGAATACAGGGCTTGTTTCTAAGAAGAGGCTGATTTGGAGGCATTCCAGAAGCGCTCTCCTTGGAAACCCACAATGCACTGGGTCTCTGTGGGATAATAACTCACTCAGCCTGGTTGGCCTGAGACAGCCCTGGCAGGAATGCATGTGTGTGTGTGTTTTTCTTCTCTTGTGTAGTTTCTAGCCACTTCTTGTGTTCTTGCTCATGTGAACCTGTTTGTTGTACTGTGTGTTACAGGGATTCATCCTGTGACAGGTTTGGCGAAGGTCAGACAAAGGTCACCTCCAGCTGTACCTTTATGCAGAGCTCAACGTACACACAGGCGGATGGGGGCTGGGCACACACACAGAGGTACTACACACTCAACTGCAGTATCTGGACATAACATCAACAGTCAGGGTGACCTATACCTGCAGCTTGCTGCTGCATGCAGAATATGTTTTTATATCTCAACTCTTAACTAGCCATCCCTGTCATGGATATTAGCCTGATGTAGTCCAGGTCAGGAGAAGTCATGAGTTGATAAATCCTCACCATGCACACAGAACTACAGGCCAGTCCCGGCCCTGTCACTGCAAGCATCTCATGCTTGATCACCCTCAAGCAAAAAGCAAGATTTTTATTTAATTTATAGTATATTTAGTATTTAGTTTTGTTAGTTTTTCTTATCTTTTACTGTCTCTATTGTACAGTGGAGTTTGGTTATATGTTTATACTTATATTTACCATTTCTTCTGTAAGGGCATGTTGTGTGTAATGTCTGTATGCTACTGAGACCTTGAATTTCCCCTTGGGCATCAATAAAGTATCTATCTATCTATCTATCTAAATTGATTTCAAATCACCGTTATTATTTTCATGCATATTTTTTGTATGATTTTTGTCTTAACTTGTGGAGTTGTTTTTAGAGACTCGATGGGATTCTGATGACTATTCTGATGTAGTGATCTACGCCCACATCTGAGCCAGAGCAAGGCCAAGCTCTGTTTCAGAGTCTGATTCTGTCTGTGTATTTGACCTTTGACCCTTGACCCCTCTCTTTTTAACCCCCAACCAGACTGGAGCAGACGTGCACACTGCCCATCCCCACCGGTGGAGGACTCTCTGTCTCTCTCCCACCTGATACATCCATCTACCAGAACATCCACAGGTACACACACACACACACACACACACACACACACACACACACACACACACACACACACTACATTCTATAACTAGATCCGCAGGTAAACAGGGTGGAATCCGCAGGTAAACAGGGTGGAAAGCTAGAGGAATTGATCTAATCCAATCCGATCCTAAAGGATGATATTTGAAATCAACAGCCAAGTAAATTACAACTTCCCCTTCCTTGCCTCTGGAAGCACATGTTGATTGGCTGGAATAGTTACTGGAATAGTACTGGAATTATTGGAATAGTTAATGGATTTGTATAAGCCACTTAGTCACTAGCTACTTAATTACTAGCCACTGACAGAGCTAGAACTGTGTATGAACTCCGGGGTTCATAGGACTGTGAGGGGCAATATGCTGAATTTAACAACAAGGTGTCTTGGTCTAGAATCACAGACAATACTTTTAAAGCATCTCTCCCCCCCACCCCCCACCACAGCCCCAACGAATCCCTCCCGTCGACGCCGAAGAGTGACTCGGAGCTGACGAGCCAGATGGGCAAGGCCAAAGCAGACAACCCTGAGATGCTGTGGGCCTGGGGAGAATTGCCGCAGGCTGCCAAGGTACTGCAACACTACGCCGCGCCACTGCGGCATGGGGACGCATGGGGGCTCAAATGCCAACCAGTGGGGGTAGCAGCTCTGAGAAATGCCAGGCTAGCGGTTGGGAGGACGGGGTGTTCTCTTTTTCTATGGAGAGATTAGAGGGGCCATGTGAAGAGATTCCCAATGGGGACTGATGGAGCATCTGTGAATGTGAAACTACATAATACATTACAATGTGATATTACAGATTCAGTAAAAACTGAGTTTACCTGCTACTTTGCAGAAGATTTCATTGAGACCTTTTGAATGTAGCCTAGCTTAACACATGACGGGTCTTGAACTGGGAATGGCAAATCTACCTTTAACACTCCATTCTGTTTGCGTATTTTAATCTTTGTCTCCTCTCATCTGCCAACCCCAGCCGGCGTTCCTGAATGAAATGCCCGAGGCCAAGTCGATAGCCCCGGTATCCATCCCCGTGTCCGAGAGCACCCACTTCCGAACCATCTCCAGCGCCGCGCGTCCAGAGACACAGACAGCCGGCGGCGGACCCCCCTCCCTCTCCCTCTACATCCCCAGCCCCAGAGCAGAGCTCGCGGGAGAAGAAGCAGGGGCAGGAGATGAGGTTGGGGCGACAGCGCCACCCTCAGCCATGGAGGTGGAAGGGATCGGAGCAGCGGCACGTCTGCTGCATGACCTAGAGGACGGCCGGGACAGCCCTAGTGGACGAGCACTGGGCAAGACAGACTCTCCGTCCAAAAGAAAGGGTAAGAGAAAGCCAGTACTTCTGTCCAGTGTAGCCCTGCTGTTACAGTTTATAGATGATTACGAAGTATGAATACAGCTGCAGGTAGTTCATAGCAATATGTATGGTGATATGGTTACAATATTAAATCTACTTGTAGTCATTTAGCCCATTCAGCATGGCATTAAAGGAGTCAGTACTGTATAGTTCCAGTATGGTTTCTTGGTACTGGCAACGCCCCACCAGCTCAGTTCTAATGGTTGTTGTACGTCGGTAGATAAAAGAAGCCATCACCTGGGTTCGGACGGCGTCTACCTGGACGACATCACAGAGCTGGAGCCTGAGGTGGCTGCCCTCTACTTTCCTAAGAGGTAAAGTGTCACTTGTGTCCCCCTGCGTCACTTCACCACATCACATGGCATAGGGACAGACAACATCCACATCTCAGCAGGTAGCAGTGGTATTGTAACACCTCCATTTATCACCCATTTCGTCCGAAAATTCTAAAACAACAATGTTTTTTAATACTTTGATGAAATGAACCTTACATTTTTCAGTAGCCATAGGTGTGTAGATTTGAACAAAATCTGGTTTGGTTCTTACTGGGGCTTTTAATGCCTGAAATTTCCGATTTTGTTTACCGCGCTCGGAGATTAGTGCTGGACTGGTGGGTTGTCTACTTTCACCCTTTCAACGCACATGAACAGTTAGACTGAGAATTCTCGTCGCTACCTCAAAATTCCACTGAAGCTCCGAGCGGACACGTAGCCTTACAAGACTGTTTATAGCTCTTCGAGTCACAGTAAAATGTAATTTTTGGTACATAGCTAATTTAGATGCACTTATGGTGTGGGTGCTTGCGTTTCTTTAGGAATCCGCCGTCTTGGTTTGTATAGAAATGAATAGTAAGTGACACATACACACAAGAGGACAGAAACACGGGCTGGTGGTTTAGGGGGCGATCCGATAGTGATGGGGAGGTCGGGGAGGGTATACTGCCGATGACTAGGGTCGGTCAGTCCCGTACACTCTGTGCCCTGGACACATGCCTGCATTTCAGCTAAAGGCTGCTGCGGTGCCAGCAAAGCTTTTTGGAGTACTTAAGCCAGCTGGCTTTGGGCTTTACTTTCTGATAGTTATCGTGATAAAAATCGTTTTTCAATCAGGAACTAAAATTTCAGGACACATCTTAAAAGACTTCCAGAAAAGAAGTATCCTGGCCTGCCAACTATTGTGGGTGCACTCTACTCATTTAGGGAAGTGGGGGTAATCTTATGGTCTTACACAATATTGTCATAAAAGAGAACAACTTTTACATCAGATTTTCATCCCCATCGTTTCTATCTCGGGGCTGATGTTTGACTAGAGCACCATTATAACAACATCATAACTGTGTAATTGTTCACATACCGGTATTCACCATATAGAACATGGAAGTATTTCAGTTGTTCTCTATAGGAGACTGTGTTGTAAACTATGTTCTGAAGGCCTGTACTGTAGTTCTAAGATCTAAAAGCCGTCTTCTCCGTCCTCATTGTGCAGTGAGGGTGTTGGTTCAGGACAGCCGGGTCAGGAGGTGCGAAGTGCCAACCAATCACCTCAGTCCGTGGGCAGCAGTGGCATGGACAGCGGGGTGGACAGCTACTGTGACCAGACTGGGGACCTTCCCTCTATCGCCATCTCCCTGTGTGGAGGACTAACAGACAACCTGGAGATCACTAAGGGTAAGTCAACAAGATACATGTATGTACTGCTGTATATATGATATACTGCTGCTGTCACACTGCCTCCAGCTCTCTCCATTTGACATGGTGACTTAGGTGTCAGGGCATGTTTGGAGTAGTTTTTATGATCAGACATGTCTGATGTGTTTGGGGTCTGACATCTGAGACGTGTTTGGATGTGTCCCCTTACAGAGCAGTTTGAGGAAAAAGCCATATCCTACCGGGAGTTTGCAGACAATCCAACAGTCATCGATGACCCCAACCTGGTTGTGAAGATCGGAACCAAGTATGTATCCCTAAAGATGTGTGCCTCTGTGTTGATGATAATTAATTTCTGACCCATTTAAGAATTAATTACAATATGAACAGAACTGCCTCAGTTTTCAGTGCATTTAATAATGGTAACCTACATGTCTTTGTGGATAGCTCTGAAAGGATTTCTAAAATGCACAGTATGTATAATTCATTAAGTATGATTTAAATGTCCTGTAGATGTATAAATGAATAATGCCTTTTTTTAGGTATTATAACTGGGCCACTGCCTCTCCTATTCTGCTGGCGATGCAGGTCTTCCAGAAGCCTCTTCCAAAGGTAGACTACACTTCTCACTCACTCGCTCTCTCTCACTCACTCAACCTCTCACTCACTCGGCCTCTCACCCACTTATTCACTTACTCACTCTCTCACCCACTCATTCACTTACTCACCCACTCACACACTCATTCTCTCACTCACTCACTCACTCACTCTTTCATTCACAGTGTCATCTTTGCATTAGTACATTCAGGCCACAGGGTCTGTCTCTAAATTCAAAACATAGACAGTGCTACCGACCTATTTTTTGTTCACTTAGTCCTAAAGCGCCACCTCCTGGTTGATTAATTGCAACATTAGCCTTTGCATGTGAACATGTATACTAGTATTGCAGTAATATATAAACATTATAGTAAATACTATCCCAAAACAGTAATGCATTATATAAACATTACAGTAATTCCAATCCCATAACACATTAATACATAAACATTACAGTAATTTCTATCCCATAACACATTAATACATAAACATTACGGTAATTCCTATCCCATAACACAGTAATATATGAACATAGTAAAGCCTATTCAACAGTACTGTACCTGCTGGGTGGAGTCGGTGTCCACTATCCACTGCGTCCCTGTCTCGGCTCCCTGGTCTCAGTGTCATGTGACCTCCTGACTGACCTCCCTCCCCTGACTGTCCAGTAAACTTGCTTCTTCCCTCTGTTTCTCCCCCTCTCTACTTTTCTTTGGTTGTGCCTCCCTCCCTCCCATGGTCTTGTTGTTGTTGTTGTTGTTGATGTTGTTTGTTTGTTTGTCTGTTTGTCCCCATTTCACTGTGTTTCTGAAGTACTCCTGTCTGCACTATGTCTACTCGGCCCTGGGCATCTTTTCATACTGTGTGCCCAGCGTCTTCTGGGCTCAGCCAGTGTGTGCTGCTGAGGTGCACAGTCTCGTCTGTCTCTGCACGCATGCCACTCCCATGTCCTGCACGCTTTCTACTTATAGTCCTTCTCCTTTCCTGCTCTCTTCGTTTCTTGTGTTTTCCATATAGCAGTGTGCACATTTTTTTCCTCCACCTCTTCCTCCATTGCGTTAGAGTGTATGTGTGTGTGTGTGTGTGTTTGTGTGTGCGTGTCCATTTTGTTTTTGGTTTTTGCATTTGAGCATCAGGACCCTCTGTGCCTTTACTCCAGGCCACGGTGGAGAACATTGTCCAGGAGAGGATGCCCAAGAAAGGGGGCCGCTGGTGGTTCTCATGGAGGGGGCGCAGCTCCAACTCCAAGTCGGTACGTGTGACCTGTACTAGGACTAGGGCTGCAACGAACGATTCTTTTTCTCGATTAACTCTAGAAGCGCCAATAATTTCATAACTACTAGAACTTCCGAAGCGGCAATTTTGACCCTTTTTGAACATTTTAAACTTGATATTCAACCAGCAGAACTGTTTTTTTTTTTTTTTGTTTAAAGAAAGTCATTATACATGCCACTCTTTAAACGGTCAAAAGGCAAAAGACCTGTCTTGGCAGTTGTAGTGTTAATCAATTGGTTGTTTGATCAATAATACAAAATAATGTCTAACAGTGTTTCCAAAAGCCCAAGATTATGTCCTTAAATGCCTTGTTTTGTCCACACGACAAAGATATTTAGTTCACTGTCCTAGAGGAGCAATCCTAGGGGGCAGCCTACATCTGTGGGCTTGAGAGAGGAGCAGGCTAGCAGGGAGCCTGAAACTCACAGGTGCTGTGGTCAGCAGGGAGCCTGAAACTCACAGGTGCTGTGGTCAGATGCTAATATGCCCCTGGAGAGGGTAGAAAGGTTTGGACAGAGAGGTTTAATCACACACTTCACACATCAGTGCCCTCTGGTCTCTAGAGCTGTAATGGTTTGCTGTGAAATCCATTAACTTGGACTTTTACTTTTAAAACAAGGTGGGAAGGTGAAAGCAGCATTATACTCTGGTGTTGGTCTATTGATGCATCAGAAGAATCATAATTAATTGTGGGTGACTTAAACCATAAAACTTTGGGTGACTTAAAAGGCATTTATAAATACAATGTATTATTATTATGATTATTATTATTATGAAGAAGAATCAGATCATTAGAATCATCATTACTGTTACTGTTCTGATTCTCTAGGAATCCACATCAGAAATGGGAGCTGATGAAGGCAGCCAGTCCGCACAGGCCGACTCCCTCAGGTAACTTTCCAAACAATGTGTACCCTCTATTAGAATGTATATTTAATGTCATGCATTTTTCTGACATGCTAACTTCCAAACACTGTGACTGTACCCTCTATTATAATCTATATTTAATATGCATTTAACATGCTTTTAGAATACTTCTCATCATTGACAAGTTCATACATTCTCAAGCAAAGAGCACTCTTTAAATAAGCACTGCAGTGAATGTGGGCGTCTCATTGGTGCATTTAGAATGAAGGACGATTCCTCAAGTGACGAGGACAACCAGACCGCCCGCATCGGCTCGAGTTCGTCTCAAGATGACCCGCCACTGACCCCGAGCAGCATCTGGTACCGGAAGACGCTCCGTTTGTCCTCTGAGCAGCTGGTGAGTCCAATGCCTCACACACATACACACACACATACACTGCTGCTCATATGCAAGATAGCAGTTACATAATGACCCATTTAGCCTAGTTAACCTTCATGGCTGACTGAGATGTGTGTGTGTGTGTGTGTGTGTGTGTGTGTGTGTGTGTGTGTAGACAAGCCTACAGCTGAAAGAGGGTCCGAACGATGTGGTGTTCAGCGTGACCACCCAGTACCAGGGCACCTGCCGTTGTGAGGGCACCATCTACCTGTGGAACTGGGACGACAAGATTGTCATCTCCGACATCGACGGCACCATCACCAGGTGACAGGCACTCACCTGAGCCACACTGGAGCCAATTATAAATATCATATTATATTTTATGTTTGTCATCAAAAGGATTTTCAGAGGCTATAGCATATTATCAAGGCCTACGAAGACCTCTACATCCACTGAAAATTCTTACTTAATTTCCCTAAAAAATCATTGTTGTACAATGTACTAATCATCTGCATTTTTCTGTTGATTGGACTAAAACTTTAAAGTCCTAAATGAAATATCAGTAACATCTTATCTAAGAGACTTGTGCTGGAGTGTTAGAGCATCTGTTAAGGCCAGCTATTTTTAACTGTGGTTTGTAACAGATAGATAGATAGATAGATAGATAGATAGATAGATAGATATATACTTTATTGATCCCCAAGGGGAAATTCAAGTAACTACGTCATGAGAGTGTCTAATTGTTGACTGTTGTGACCATTCCACCCATTCAGGTCAGACACACTCGGACACATCCTCCCCACGCTAGGGAAGGACTGGACGCATCAGGGGATTGCTCGCCTCTACCATAAAGTCAGCCAGTGAGTACCCTACAGGGGTGGCACTTTCTCTTACCACAGAGAGATGATTTAAATCAGCAAAATGTCTGTCATTTGAACAAACACCTTGTCATTTCATGGCTCTTGTTAGAATTAATATATTCTATATGTCTATAATTTCCTTCGGCAATTGATTGAATTGTCACTTTAAGTATTATATTGTTTTGTATTTCTATGTCGCTTTGGACAACAGCGTAACCATAACCATAACCATAATCTTGCTTATCACACACGTATCTGAATGGCAAACATGTACAGTACAGGTACGATAAGTATGTTATGTTAAAGGTGCTTTAAGCGATGCTGGGTAATGTCACTTCTGTTGACATTCAAACAAAACAGAGAGCTAGTTCGCTACTTCCTCCCCCTCCCTCCCGCGCAATTGAAACTCTCCTAAACGAACATCTCGTCTGTGATTTGCTGGAACAGTTTATTATGTTTTTATGGGCTAGGTTTGCCCAGGTTGTTTTTGTTGCCGTTTTTGGAGCCTGGGTTGTCCACAGAGATCACGTTTTTTTACAGTGTATTCAAGACACAGGCATCTAGCGGATGGTGAGGTGATGTTTGCTGTAAGTGACAAAAAAATGTTTTAGCCTAAAAAACGCATGGCATCGCTTAAAGCACCTGGGCAGCCGTGGCCTACTGGTTAGCACTTTGGACCTGTAACCGGAGAGTTGCCGGTTCGAACCCCAACCAGTAGGCACGGCTGAAGTGCTCTTGAGCAAGGCACCTAACCCTCACTGCTCCCCGAGCGCCGCTGTTGATGCAGGCAGCTCACTGTGCCGGGATTAGTGTGTGCTTCACCTCACTGTGTGCTGTGTGTGTTTCACTAATTCACGGATTGGGATAAATGCAGGGCTCAAAAGAGTATATATACTTATACCTTTAATGGGAAATTCATTCAAAGTTTAAATGCGTTGGCAATTGAGGTACAGTGGTATACACTGTATAGACAGTATACTGAGTGTATGTATTTATATGATATTTTCCAGTGTTTTTCCAATGTAACGGCAGTATGCATCTCTGTGTACCACAGGAATGGCTACAAGTTCATGTACTGCTCGGCGCGTGCGATTGGCATGGCGGGCATGACTCGTGGGTACCTGCACTGGGTGAACGAGAGGGGCACCATGCTACCGCAGGGACCGGTGCTGCTCAGTCCCAGCAGCCTCTTCTCCGCCTTGCACAGGTAACACACCAGCCCAAAGTCAACCACTAGCCTACAATCACACACTTAATACACCTGCCCACAAAGATTAACATTGTATACAACTCCACAAAGGTTTAAGTTATGTGGTGAATTCCCATAGCACTCCACTACTCACTTAAAGGAACGTCAACTTTTGGGAAATTTGCCGTCTGTCTCAGAGTTAGATAAGAGAATATCATACATCCCTTATCTTCTGTGTGTGACACTCTTAGCCTAGTTTAGCATAATTCACAGTAAGTGGGTTACACCAGTTAGTCTATACTGTAGCTCCCTAATAGTTGGCGTATTCCTTTAATACACCTGCCTACAAAGGTTAACATCATGTTCTACCACTCCACAAAGGTTTAAGTCTTGAATTTCCCCTTGAGGATCAATAAAGTATCTATCTATCTATCTATCTATCTATCTAAGTTATGAGTCACGACTCCACTAATGTTAAAGTAAAAGTATATCACTCTGTTTAAGGTAAAAGGATCTACCTAACCTCTAAAAGGATCTGCCTTACCCTAGGAAATACAGACATTGCATACCAATACAATACACTACTCACTAAGGTTAACTATAGGTTAGTGTGTACTTTCCTAGTTATTGTATATTTTGCCACTATGGCCACTATAATTGTCGATGAGAAGCATGTGAGGTTCCATCTCCAAACCCCCATGGAGATGTCGTCTACTGTATTATCACAATACTTTGTGCACCTCAGTATCAACAAAGCAACATTCATGAACATTAACCAAAGATAAACACTCACTGGAATATGTAAACCATTAACAAAACACACTGGTCTAAATGTCCAGTGACGCGTGATGGGTCACCTTCTTTTTTTTGTATTAGGGAGGTGATCGAGAAGAAACCGGAGAAGTTCAAAATTGAGTGTCTGACCGACATCAAACACCTGTTCTACCCAAACACAGAGCCCTTCTACGCTGCTTTTGGAAACAGGCCCACGGTATGAAAAAAAAAACATTTGAAAAGAGATCACGACCCCCTCAGTCAGTATTGAAGTATAATACTGTATATGGTATGGCATATGGTACAGTACATTGAAATATACTGTTCTCTGTTGTATTTGTGACCATTGGTTGGCAGATTGGTGGTTAGCGTGCTTTTTTTAATTAATCTGGGTAGGGGCTTCTGAAAATGTTTTTACCTTGGATTTTGGAAACATCTATTCCTGTGTATTAATGTACAATTTATACCCATCTTTAGGATGTATATTCCTATAAGGAAGTCGGAGTGCCATTGAATAGAATATTCACAGTGAATCCAAAGGGAGAGCTGATCCAGGAGCATGCCAAGACCAACATCTCATCGTAAGTGGCCCGAGACTGAGACCTCACTACACCTCAGTGTTATTACATCGAAGAGTGTGTTCACTTTCACATACTCATTTCACTCTTCACTTTTTAACTAATTCTTTAAGTCATGTAGTGGTTTTGTCAATATGTTTATCTTGATTGGAAAGAACTTTTTTTAAGTACTTTATAAATGAAAGTGACTTTTTAAAATCATGCCCCCAGAGTGTAGCATTATACTCCATTTATATTCCATTTGAGCTGCCTGGCCGCTCTAGCTGTTAACTGAAGCAACTCAAGTTAGGTAACACCGATTAGTTTTTTTTGTACCGACAGTACTCGGTGACCTCAAGAAACAGAGATCTGTGTGACAAATTGCCCATGAGTCTCACATCTGTTGTTGGACTGTGGTGAAGTGACCTCTACTGCTGTACTGTGTGCAGATACGGGCGCCTGTGTGAGGTGGTGGACCATGTATTCCCGCTGATGATCCGGGGGAACACGTCGGATTTCCCCTGTTCGGACACCTACAGCCAGTTCACCTACTGGAGAGACCAGCTGCCTGAGGTGGAACCCGAAGACAAGGAAGCGGAGAAGAGCTGAGAAGAGGGACGCTTAGTCTCTCGCTTTCACACACATACACACACACACACACACACACACACACACACACACACACAGACACACACACACACACACACACACACACACACACACACACACACACACACACACACAGACACACACACACACACACACAGACACACACACACACACACACACACACATAGTAATGTACATATACAGTAAAGAAGAGTACAGAACAAGCTTTGTAGAAGAAGCTTTGCAATACCATACCAGTACCTCTACGCACAAGCATCGGGGCGCCTTTTAACAAAAAACAAATTAAGCTTTGAAATTTCTACATGTTTATGTGATCATGTTATTTATTTGTTTGTAAATCTTTTCTACATTTCTGGTCCTGAAACTAACATAAAAACATATATTAATAATAACCTCAGTGCAAGATTACCTTGTGCAAATATTATAATTCCACAAAAACAATCATTAAGTAAACCTAAAATAAAAATAATTATTACATTATATATAAATAAAAATAAACCATATTTTTAATATTGCCAACAAAGAAAGCACTGATATACCTGAAAATACATATTGTTTGTATTTCGCTACCAGTTTGCACCAAGACCATTGCCATATATCATAAAATCATCAAACAGTTTGTTGTGCACTTATAAAGAAAATGTACATCTAAATTTCACATGAAAAAAAATAGTACAGTCAACTTCCAATAATACCACTTTAAAACACTGAGTGGAGTCAGTGCAGGGCAGAAAAATCCTTTGATAAAAGCACTGTGGACAGATGGTACTTTTTGTTGTTGGATTTCTAAAAGCTCCCTTTATATACAGTGTAGCATGCACTTATCCAAACGCCATTTGACCTTTTGTATAGTTTTACCACTCTATAGTAGCATTCCTCTAATAGCTGATGTTTCTGTTTTTTTCCTTATCATATTCTGAACTCAGTGTTTTAAAGCTCATATTTAAAATTTTAAAGATCATATTTACACGGTTACTGATCAACAACTGATGACATAACCTTATTTGTAAGAGGGTTTTGGAATGTACATGTTGTTATTCATTTACAAAGTCAATGCATACTTTAATAGCTGGTTAAATATTAACACCAGACAATGCAAGGGAAACTCAGGGTGTGCCTCTACGATTCACACGGTGTCCCACAATTCCATCTGTTTTCATTTGGAACTTTACTGAGCTACTCTGTGATGACTTAGAAAAGAACAGGCTTTGTAATATTTTCATTGAAGTTATTTCTAAAGTGAAATACCTTTTTGAGATTTATAAAAGATCATCATGCATAATTTATCAGGTGACCATAATTTCAAAGGGTAGGCCTACATAAAAAAATAAAAAAAAAATCCAGCATGAATATTGTAAGTTGTCGGTGTCACTGAATGGGTGCCAAGGTAGCCTGACGAGCTGCGTAGGGTCAGGGGATTGTTTATCGTTGGTGTTTATGTTCAGACGAGGTGTGTAAATAGTAAATATGTGTTGAGGATAGAGAGGGATGTGCCTGCCTGTGTTGCAGGTGCAGTCAGTGTGTGTGTGTGTGTGTGTCTTACTGTGACTGAAGCTGACAGGCATAGTGGATGTTAAGCAGCCAGTGGTTCTCACTGACTCCTGCAGGAGATTGTTTTTGTTGTTGTTGTCACAGTGTATCGTTTGATATGATTATGTGATGTGATCCACAGGATGTAGCCAAGTGAAACATGGGCTGGGTAAAACCTGTAAACCCCTGAAGTTGACTATAGGCGTTGCCAGGGTCGTTGTCTGTCGAGAAATGTCATTATGCTTGTTGTGTGTTTATGGAGGAAATAAGATTCATATGAATTTGATGTATGCAACATAAAATGCAATTTGTCACCTTTACACTGTTTGTGGGGGAGGTGTTGAACACAAGGAAAATAACTGTTGTTGATGTTATTTTTATAATTATGACATTGTTGACCACTAAATACCATACCACTGTGAGTTAACTTAGACTGCAGATTGCTAATGTGCTACACCTAACAGTATTTTCATCTTTTAACTGCAGTGCACTCTCTGTAGAAGATCCAAGTTCTTTTTCATGAAACCTATATTTTGATACAGTATCAGTTTCAGATTCTGACATGAGAAGCATTACTGTGGTAGCAAGTCATCTCCTTATTTTATTTATGTGTTTGTGCACAGTCAACTGCCATCACTTTCCAGTCTGTCTGTATATGTTGTGGTATCGGTATTCTTTCTGTGAAAGATCTTGTTGCCTTAGTTTTGGCTGACATTATGTCATTGTTTGTCCTTCAAATGCATAGAGGTAAAATCAAATTTAAAAATCTGTATATTACTTTCAATAAATGCAAAACCAATGGACTGCAATGCTGTGATATGTTGTTTGTATGTCAATAGTAAATATGAGGTGAATCATTAAAAATATCATGATTACATACAGAATGTAAGACATTTATATTGTATTTATTAGGGCTGTCAATCGATTAAAAAAATTAATCTAATTAATTACATACTCTGTGATTAATTAATCTAAATTAATTGCATATATCATTTTTGCTGTAAAAGTATTTTAAATATTTAAATTCAAATGAATCATTGAATAATCAGCATTAGTGACATTAAAGTTCAAAAACTAGTATTAAAATAAAATAGTATTTTCACTGTTCAAATAATGGCCATAATAAGAAGTTTTTTTTTCACATACAAGGCAACACTCCCCTCAATGTCAACACTTATTTCTTTGCATTGATGTGCGACTATAGAGTTGATGAACTCCGGTGATATGCAAATTCCTTGCAGCAGACATTGCAAAGGACTTTATTTTCAGCACTTTATTTTTATCAACACCATCAAGCCATTTTTTAAAAGTAAATGTTCCAATCAATGATCCAGGCAGCACGTTTTCTTCTCTCTCCTTCATTTTACAGTCTAATTTTTACTGACTAGAACGGCTCAGGGTCAAAGGTCACACGGAATCGATTAATCTGCACTAATTTTTTTAATCAGTTATTTTTTCTCAAATTCATTAATCGAAATTAATCAGTTATTTTGACAACCCTAATATTTATTGGACACATGTTTTAGCCCAGAGTGATGAGTTTGAGGTCATGACGGTCCCATCTGATTATTCAATTACTTTTAATATGAAAGTTAGTGAGTTGTTTTCTTTGCTGAAATTTAACAAATAACCACAGCTAAGTATGTCTTAATAACACAATGAACCCCTGTACAACAATATTACAAAAAGAAAACAGTATCAACTGTTGGTATACTGTCGTTTATCCCTCCCACATTGCACAGGATGAGTAGGATGGAGGGTCACAGTGGAGAACATAGAACACTATCATCTTCACCTTCCCTTCTCTCGCAGATACTCTGCTGCAAGTAATGAACAATATACTGTATTAGGCTACCTATTAATGTGTTGGGAGTGAGTTGAATTAGGATTCAATAAGGAGGTTAAAGCAGCTACTACATGATAGTGCAGCAGTGATTCTACATACCCAGTTTCTCCACAGCCTCCACGCACACACTGGGGTACATGTTTTCGTTGTATGTGGCCACAATGATGTACAGAGCTGTCTTTACCAGTAGCAAGCCATGCCCTCCCTGAGGAGAAGACAAAAGCAGCGACAACCTCTCAACATTGACCAAACTAAACCTTCACATTTATTTCTAACTCTGGGTCACTCTGATCTGCGATCTGAAACCTACATCTACTGTAGCCTATATTTGACCTAGTCTATAGAAAAAAATACAGTATGTATTTAAGCATAGGGTTAACTTAGGCCCATTTCAACAGGGTGCGCATGCACCCACGATTCAGTTCTGCAGCAAATGTGGCAAAATGAATGAGTTATGTTTACAGTAGCATAGTTGTTGATTACAGCAGGAACATGTAGGGTGTGAAATAAATAAAAGCTGCTACAAGCATTACAGTATGTGGTAGAATGAGAAACACATACACATTTAGAGTAAACTGAGTTCTTGTCAGCCCGGACACAAGTGTATAACCTCTCTTGAAAGAAGAATCCATGCCCTCTCGTAGACATCAAATGTTTGAAAGCGTCCACAAACATTTGAGCTTGTTGCGGAGAGATCTACAACACGGAAAAAAATAGCACTAGGCTATGACAGACGTCTTGGGTGGAGATAAACTGTCTATGAAATAAATAAGGATCTACAAGCACAAGTGGACTAGGCTACATCAAAACTAGTGTGAAGGCTTACACTATCTTACACTAATTATTTTGTTCAACTGACTTTAAAACGTCAGTCATCTCCCTCATTGGTGTCATCTGTATGAACAGTCAGACTTACGTTAAATCGTGTGGTTGCTGCAGTGATAGTGGCGGTTTTTGTCACCACTACTGCCGCCTGTTCTACGTGTCTTGTATCAATCAGGCAATCATTGATGAGATGTTGAAACTGATTCATGATGTTTTCATCCTGTATGTTTACGGAAGTCAGCACGTGGCGTCCTTAGCAACGCTCAGCGGGGGAGGACGGTGATGTCATCTGGGAGAACACAATAACCTGCACCACAGTAGCTTGTGAAGGTAGCCTATTTCTACGACGGAGTATTAGGGCCACACATGAAGAAAAAACATATTTTTTGCCATGTCGACATTAAACTCGACATTTCGAGAATAAAGTTGAAATATCATGTCGACTTTAATCTCGACGTGTCGACATTAAACTCAACATTTTGAGAATAAAGTTAGTTTGGAGAGAGAACGACCGCTCGGGACGATTGAAAGGGAGGACGAATGAAACATTGCAGTTTTCTTCGAGTGCAACAATAGACATAGGCCTAGGCCTATCATGTGGACAAAACATAGAACATAATATCCGTTGCTCAGCCAAATGCTTTCCAAATGCCAAAACATAGAACAATATCCGTTGCTCAGCCAAATGCTTTCCAAAAGCCAAATGCGTTTATTTATTTATTGTAGGCCTATTATTAAATAGTGTTTTTCATCTAAGGTTAAACTTCATGCTTATGCACTAGACTAGGTATACTAAGTGCTCCCCAATCCCAGACTTTCACATTGCATGTTTGTTTGTCAACTGCTAAATGTCTATGGAGGGACGAATAAAGCTGTCATCCCGACCAGGCAACCCCATGTATTCTAAGTAAATGCACACATATTCCCTCACGGGGTCAAAAGAGTATAGGCCTATATACTTATACATATCTGTGTTTATAGCCTCCTATATGTATTGCAGGTGAGTCATGGAAAAGCAGTTTTGGAAAAAATAGTTTTGCCATGTTAACCTATGGAGAGTGACGGCCTGTACGTGGGTCATGAGGTCAGTTATTTGGATGTGCGGTGGCCTCACCCACGTAAAACAGAGTGAAATGTAGCCTACTATAGAAACATTATATCATTGGAAACATGTATTATTCTATCTATATAATGGTGCATGGTATAACCGCGAGATACAACGCTTCACGATGACGGCAATGAGAAGACGCAATCTATCTGAATATCTGCAATCTAGCAATCTATCTGAAATAAACCTACAATAACATGTAGGCTACGTATAGCTTAAACTGTAGGCTATGTTTAAACTTTATTTCGAGTTTAATGTCAGCATGTCGATTTTAAAGTCGACACGTTGAGATTAAAGTAGAAAATTATATTTCAACTTTATTCTCGAAATGTCGAGTTTAACGTCGACATGGCAAAAATATTCCTTCATGTGTGGCCCTAATACTCCGTCGTATATTTCACTTATTTTCTATGGCTCACAGCGAAGGCAGACAAAATGTTTGAGTAGGAAAATGTTTGTAATTATTTTATTTTCGCTGAAAGCCCAGTTGTGTCATGCTTGGTTTGGGCACCCTCATCTCATGACGCAGACACTGCTGCTCAATCAACCTATTATGTTAACACAGTGGCTGGCCTACAATCAAGTCAGGTTTACCACCTTAAAAAGGAAAACAATAAAATATCTTACATACAACACATGGCATTTAAGTTCAAAGGAATATAAACACAAAGAATTGTGTTTAATAATCTTTATGCAGTAATATTTACGCTCAGGGACTTGGTCATCTCTCTACAGAAAAAGAAAACTCCATTCAACTTAAGTCAATCATACACAGGCACTACTTAGATTTATAACAGTTAGACCTCAATCCCACATACCATCTGACTGACCCTGATCTGGACGAGAGCCGCGCCAAAACCAGATCAGGGGACGTATCTGGTCCACAGCCACAGCCAGTTATCCTCTAGGAGGGAGATCCCGGCTCTGCTATGGCAGGCTTTTTAAAACCCGCAGATAGTCAAAATCGCTTAAATTAAAAAAATAAATACAATTTTGCCCAGCGCACCAATCCACAGTGATCTTCTTGACCGATGAGAAGTCATCACCTCTTCTTTTGTACCGACAGTAAAATCAAATCCAACAGAAGCATCTGGAAAAGCTGTCCTCCAAAGCTCATGGGAGGAGAAAAGGTATAACTGAAGTGTTTCTGAATGTTCTACAGTATTCGTTAGATAGTCCTTGGATGCCAGATCTATTTCTGGGAGTGAACATGGTGTGATTGGTGTGTAAGTACGGAGAGTGCTGCAGATGGAGTTACATCTTAAAAAACACATAAAATGAAGACAACATACAAACAAACAAAAAGCAGCAATCAAGCAGCCCAGAACACTTTAAAACCCCCAATAAAGTGTTACTACAAACCAAGTTCCTGTCTACAAACAAAAACATCCTTTCCAGTCAGAAAAGGCACATGAGAGAGGAAAATTAGACAAAGACGACCTCTGACAGAGAGTGAAGGAAGAACACTTGGAGCGATCCTGAGATATTTCCAGATCCAGTGGTAAACTATCTCCATGGTGACTGACACCTCATAGTACTTGAGAGTAAAAATAATAATAATAATAATAGAAACAACAACAACTAAAATGGCTACCATTTACAACACTTGGCAACAGTCACATGTCTGCATGTCGACAGAGTGCATAGACGCTCAGCATCATGGCTGAAAGACAGTCATCCATTCATCACTCTGTTCATGCTTCCATCCATCCATCCAGTAGTGTTCTCCACAGTAGTTAAGGGCTTCTTGCTCTTTCTGTCTCTCTCGGTAAGGCCTGGTGATGTGTGGAAGATCTGAATGATTCAGTAGTACTAGTGGTGTTTGCGTTTGTGTATGTGAATATGAATGTGTGAGTGTGTGTGTGTGTCTGTGTCTGTGTGTGTATCTGTGTGTGTGTGTGTGTGTGTGTGTGTGTGTGTGTGTGTGTGTGTGTGTGTGTGTGTGTGTGGTCAAACAGATGCACGTCGAGGTGGACCCAAACTTTCCCGGTGGGCACCTCACGCTGAAAGTGTGTGTGTGTGTGTCTCATTTGTGCGCCTTGTGGTCAAACAATTGCAGGTCAAGGCGGACCCAAACTTCCCCGGTGGGAACCTCGTGTAGGAGCAGTCGCCGTGTCGTTGGGCCCTTGCTCTCTAGTTCCTTCTTTATGGTTGCCACGGGTACCTCGGTCCGACCCAGGAAATCTGTGAGAACACACACATTGGGACATGCAACTGATGCAACTTCTGGAACATACCAGATTTAAGCTATGACTTGACATGTATTGCAAACATTTGTTTTATTTATTCACTTGAGTGTATGTGAATGTAAGTGAATGTAACAAAAATATTCCAGGGAGACACTTGGGAACTTCTTGTCTGTTGCTTCAGTGGTCTTATAAAATAACAAGTGCAATGAGGAAACTGTTAAGAGTACTGAATAATTAGAACTTGATCACCAACAGTTCTCTTCATACACTTACCATCAGGAGAAAACTGTTCCCTTTCAAAAATGGTAATGCATAAGACATCCTGATACACATCCTTGATGTGGAACTGGCAGTTGAAGTTCCATTTGGGGTTAACGGTTTCGTTGAGGGTTCTAGAGGTGTAACACTGAGCTCCCATGGTAACCTCACAGTAAGGGTTGCTCTTCCCTGTAGCCACACAGAGTTAAAGACGTCAGTAAAGGCTAGACAGACCAAAGATACAGGTTAACCCCAAACTGTGTAAGTATTTAGATTAGAGGTCTCACCGTTGGGCTTTGACGATTTGAGTTCGGTAGCCTCCAGAATGGTCACAAGCAGACGGCCAATCCCAGTAGCCTTTACTGACCGAGCTGAGGGAAATGATAAACTTCAGGTTAGGTCAGTGGTGTAGTCTACGTGATACGCAGGACTACGCAGTATACCCACTTAAAAAGCATTACCATCTCAGCATACCCACTTAAAAAGCATCGCCATCTCAGTATACCCACTTAAAAAGCATCACCATCTCAGTATACCCACTTAAAAAGCATCACTATGTCAGTATACCCACTTAAAAAGCATCACTATGCCAGTATACCCACTTAAAACAGGCAAGGATACATATTAACATTTGGGGTTGATCACAGTATCCACTACAGCTAACAAGACTACATCACAGTATACCCACTACAGCTAACTAGACTTCACCACTGGGTTAGGTGAAGAATACTAAACATCTTGTGTGATTGAGATTGATGATATCAAATTGACAGATAGTATCAGGTTAAGTATTGTGAATAGTTAGACAATACAGTAGATAAACAATAATTTAGGATAAACTACTTTTAGTGATAGATAGTGATAGCACCTTGCCAGGCACACATAACTAAGGACTATGGTTGGACTACTTTTTGCACCTTCACCATGACACTCACTCCCTTTAGCACCTCATCAGTCCCGGCCCTGTCACTACAAGCATCTTATGCTTGATCACCCTCAAGCACATTGGACTTTCTTAATTTAACTTATATAGTGTATTTAGTATTTAGTTTTGTTAGTTTTCTTATCTGTCTTATCTTCTACTGTCTTTATTGTACAGTGGAGTTTAGTTATATGTTTATACTTACACTTTGTTTACCATTTTGGCTGTAAGTGCATGTTGTGTGTTATGTCTGTATGCTACTGAGACTGAATTTCCCCTTGAGGATCAATAAAGTATCTATCTATCTATCTATCTATCTATCTATCTATCTATCTATCTATCTATCTATCTATCTATCTATCTCTCTCTCTATCTATCTCTATCTAGATATAGATATACTTTATTGATCCCTAGGGGAAATTCACTGAAAGGATTTAAAAGCCTCAGGGGCTCATTGTGAAGATGGTCACTGGTGTCCGGGCCTTTACCTTGATAAGTTCTTTCTCTCTTCTTCTTCTCCGTCTCGATGAACTTCTCAGAGGCAGCTTTGATTTTCTGGACCCAGGCAGTTCTAAGACAAGAGCGGATCAAAACCAAGTTACACTAAAGGTGTACCAAGTTACCTCAGAGTGAAACATCAGTAACATTATGATGCTACTGTGGCCAAACACGACACGGATCCTGGATGGTGTGTGTGTGTGTGTGTGTGTGTGTGTGTATGTGTGTATGTCTCTGTGTATGTGTGTGTGTGTGTGTGGCCGCTATGTTTGTGGCCGCTACCTCTCGTTGATGTTCTCGGTCTTGAGGGTGTAGACACGGTCTATGTGGGAGATGTGGAAGACGGGCTCGTCGCTGGAGGGGTCAGAGGGCATCTTTACCAGGACCTCGTTCAGAAACACCGGCTACATGAGGAGATAAAAGGGCCGAAATGGACACAAACGATAAGTATGCATCCAAGATAAAGTACCGCTCTGCCAACATTCAACATCAACACAAATGATGAGTATGCGTCCTCACCGTCTTGTACATCTTGAACTGCGTGTTACTCTTGGGGCTGAAGAGCTTGTCGGCGCCTGAGGAGGAGAACTGCTTGGTGGTGTGGGTAAGCAGCAGGAAGTCGGTGAACAGGAAGGCATACAGCTCCTTACTGCTCTTGGTTTTGTACAGTTTGCCACTGTGCAGCAGCTTACGCGGGCCCAAGCAGTTGGTCAGGGAGTTAAAGACCAGGTTCTACAGACAAAAAGGAAACAAGAGAAACAACAACATGAAAACATAAAGGTAAATAAAGATAAATAAATACAGAGTCTATGATGCTTATGGGCACATCATACATTTAAGTACATTTAAGAAGAAATTGTAAATTATACTTGGATGACAATTTTGGTATTTCCTCAACATAGTAAAACGAATACAGTTTCACTTCTGTATTCTTTCCTTTTGACTGACTGTCTAATTCCAGTGTTTCCCGTACATTGACTTATTAGTGGCGGCCCACCACAATATCAACATTGACCACCACACAATGATTATCCAGGTTGTACCAAATTGTGCTTAAATCTGGTTAGCATCATAACCACTCTGTGCTAATTTGTTAAAAACTGTTGCATTCAAGTAAATTCTGCAAACCAACCACCACAAATGGAATATAATTCTGTGGGAAACACTGAATTCTTTCCTCATTCAAAAATAGTCAAACGGTTCTCACCTCCAACTGCACCTCACACTGCACATGGTTCTGGATCCACTCCAGGCGGTCTGAGTTCTCCTTCTCCCTGACGCCCTCGTTGACCTGCGAGCACAGCTCCTCCGCCTTCTCCAGTGACTCACGTAGATGCATGTGGTCTGTGTGAGAATCCGGCGTGCTCTCTAGGATCTGGGGAATAGAGAGGGAAACTTTAGATCAACCAACACACACACACACACAGTAGCCTACAAGCAACCAGACACACACAATCACACAAGAAGACACACACAAACACCCACACACAGTACAAGCAACCACACACACAATCACACACGCGCACACACACACACACACATGAACAAGAACACAGATTCCTACAAAATAGACTAAACACTGAAATGCTAATGCTAATGCCCCAAGAAGAGGGCTTTATGAAGTCCACTCACGTTCTTGATGTGGAGAGGATAGCGGGTAATCCTCTGCATGGGTTTCAGTAGGAAGCTGGACAACGGCATCCCCTTGCAGCGGTAATCAGTGGCGATTTTCTGCACATGGAAACTTTCCAGGGTTAGTCCATTCATTCAGATCAGACCAGTCAGAGGATTTGGTACTTGCCTACATCTAAACTTTCTCAGTCTACTAGACTAGCTAGTTCCTTAAAACAATATGCTGTTAGGTCACCATATACTGTAGCATTAAGTACCATCATTACACATTACTACTTCATTCATTACGCAACATATCACAAACGATAACAGCTAGTATTCTGAGGAAACAAAGCAGCCAAGACTGCTGATCGTCCAGACTGCTGATCCATGACTGAGATACATTTACATTTATTAATTTAGCAGACGCTTTCATCCAAAGCGACAAAAAATAGGAATAACATTCAAGATACAATGCAGACTGTAGAGGACACCAATCAATACTACCATCAGAGGATGAGAGTGCAGAAGTTTATATACTAGTATATAAATTAATACTAGTCAAAGAGTAGTCAAAGGAGACAGTGGTAAAAGAATGAGGTAGAGGAGTGAAGAAAGGGAAGTGCATGGTTAGTGCATGTTTAGTGCATGTTTAGTGCATGTTTAGTGCATGCTAATTGATGCAACAAAAGCAGTGGCCAGACCCTGGGGTCTCTCTACTCGGTGAGATGAGTAGTGGTCAGAGCAGTGCGGTGCCATGGGTGAGCTGACCTTGAGGAAGTCCTTGAAGTCGGGCTCCTGATCGCACTTGATCTGCAGCAGGGCGGCGCCGTTGAGCTGGCAGCTGCAGAAGCGGATGTAGGCCTGCATGTGGGCCAGCTCCGCCGCCAGGATGTCCCCGATCATCTGCACAGGCATGTTATCACCACCCGTCTTCTTACGCACGCGCAGGGCCCTTTTAACACACACACACACACACACACACACACACACACACACACACACACACGAGGGCAAGACATGAATGCATGAAACCACATTATACACACAAACTATGCACATGTAGTATGACTACAGTCGCCCTGCAGGGGGCAGTGTTCTGCCAGTAGTTATTAGCACTGTAGAGGTTGCATACTTGAGAAACTTGTTGTTGCACGTGATGAGCTCACGCCAGTTGACAAAGATCATGCCCATCTCCTGCTCAGTGAGGCGACCAGACTCTGACATGGGTTTGTGGAAGACCTACCAGAGACGAGACATGTCCAGCGTGAAATATAGCCAGGGGGTACATAAACAATGTGCACACACACACACAGACAATCTTAGAGAGGCTTAATAGAATACCAGCATGTGGCATGGGCATATTAAGAGTGAGCAGTAAATCAGTCATTCACATGCATATTGTCTTTACTTACATGACAGCTCTCTCTCTCTCTCTCTCACTCTTACACACACACACACACACACACACACACACACACACACACACACACACACACACCTCCAGAACCAGCTGCAGATCTTCCACGTATTTCTGCTCAGTCTCGATGAGCTCATGGATGTAACCCTGCCTCTTCCTCTCTTGCGGGGTGAGGGTGTCCAAGCTAGTCAGGTCCGCACACCCTACACACACACACACACACACACACACGCACACACGGCACCAGTCAGTACATTCCAAATATTTATCCCCACACTTGCACGCACACACAGAACAGCACCAATCCATACAGTATATTTGTGAACAAAAGTACACAAACACACACACACACACAATTCATAAAAACCAACAGCACTATGACATACCCTAACCTGAGAAGCAGATTGGAGATGGAGCCAAATAAACAGAGAGACAGAGAGGGTAGCAGAGCTCTCAGTGTTTAAAGCACACATTCACACGCACACGCACACACTTTCTACAGAGGCTGGCTCAGCTCACAGCAAAGGCCACTGGGGGGAGGAGGGCCGTGGTGCGGTCGTGTCCAGTCCAGTCCAGTCTTACCTAGCGTGGCGGCGGGGACCCCATTCTCACAGTCCTGGAGCTCCTCTGTCTCACTGCCCCCGCCGCTCCTCTCCTCATCCTCATCATCATCATCCCACAGTCTGAGAAAGAGCAGTCTGCTCCCCGCACCTAAACTCATTCTGCCCGCCAAGCTAAGCTAAGCTAAGCTAACCTCACCCAAGCCTGGGCTACCTGGCTCTCTCTGCTCACCTCACCTCTACTCCGCTCCTGTAGTAATGTGAGCAGATCGACGTTGGGGGAAAACTGTTATTACCTCAAATACAGGGCTAAGGTGACCGGGCTGGGTGACCACAGGCTACTGAAGATGTAAACACGCTCTTAAGTCCATCCCTAAGATGGCTGATTTACCAGGGTGGCACTGGAAGACACACTACCGTTAAATACTACCCGCTATTAATATTACATACTGCTTCGGACTACTACTCCGAACGCTGCTCTGATCTCATATCTATATCATGCTCTGACTTGCGGATTTGAAGGTAAAAGGAATAACAAACATTACACTGAACAGTGTTATTCTTTCAAAATGCCTTTAATGTCTACTTGGTTTGATAAGTGAAGGTCACAATTTTAAAAATCAGGTAAATAAAGATTCAAAAATATTTCCCTTTAGTGTGTTCTTTTCTTTATCTTTCAACACCCCACATCCAGACAATTGCATAGATTTCCATCAACAGAAAAAACCCTTATGTTCACAATACTGAATTAATATACACATCAGTGATAAGCATACAAAACAAAGGCCTCCTGTTCAAGAGCAGCATCTTGGGGTACATTCTAAGGTCACTTCAGTACGAGGTCAAAAAATTATACACCAGAATTGTATACAACATTGTATACAGTGCTTTTGAGCAATTAGGCAATGAAAATAAATGGCTTAAATGAGGTGTACTTCCATTACATATAGGTTCCAGATTGAAAAAAAAAGTCATGTTAAAATATTTGGGTAAAAACTGAAACTTGACAGACATACTGAGTCACTGACATTTCATATTCCAACTTGATTGAAATCACTTTGATTTATAATCAAGCATGTTTAAGAAGTCAAATGATTATTATTTGGTTTGTTGTTGTTTAGCACGTCTCCAAACATGTTATTCTTATGCAAAAAAACAAAAAAAACAAATGCAAATCTTATCCTCTTCATCTGTCTATCACAGAGGCAGCTTCACCCTCATGCAAATAAAACTAAGTGCGTGCTAGACGTCCATTTTGTCAAATATTCCACTGCAGGTTGGACATGTCACATGCAGTGAGTTGACTACCCACGCTCAAATGCACCTGCAGATGTGTTCACTCTTGACTGAACAAGATCTGGTCTGATATGCGTCCATCAAAGTAGGCATGAGGCCTCTGGTGAGGCTTTTGCTAATGAACAACTATGAAAAATGTGAATGGATGAAATGCCATTACAAATTAAAGATGACACAGAATGGAAAACTGTTTTTACCTTGGCTTTGTTGAATAAGGAGAGGTCAGTGCATGACCACAAAGCTACCGTGAACTGGAAACACGCTTGTTTCCTCCTTCATATGCAAATCTCGGACTTTGAAATGACTACTGAAAACGAGCGAATCTGAACACAGACAGACTATGACACAAATACGGACTGTGATGCAAACCATCCTTCTGATCCCTGCCCCCTCCACATGTTAGGTTACCACTAGGAGTTAGTACAAGTTGCTGGAGGCTATTTGGAACAGTCTTTGGTTGCAAGGCAGTCAGTAAGCATAAAGCTCACTTGTTTATTTATACTGGTGCCAGATAAGCATGAGGGGGCACTAGATATCTGCTAAAATGGGCCATTTTATTCCCCAGGGTTGTAAATGGGCTTGTAAAATAGCCTCTGAACATGTTTTTAACAGACCAAATTGATATACCTTCTATGTTATCAATGTTAGTGTTATGGTAACAAGGTAAAATACTCTGTTTGTCCATTCTAGGTCACCTTTAAAAGGGCATTTGGCCTGGCTTTGGGGTTTAGTCTGGACCTTGTCCTGGTGCAGAGGGACAGTTCAGATTGAGCTGTTATCAGTGTAGAGGTCACAAATGCATTGTTGTCCAGATATGAAGAGGGATAGGAGACTATTGAGAGACCCACAATCATCCATATTCTAACCCTCGATTATATGAAAGATAAAATGAATTACTGTTTTGTTCTTTTTCCAAAAAGCACGATAATTATTCATACTAAATACTAAACACCTGCACCTCCCAAATACTGTACCTTCTGTACGAGTCCAAACTTATTGCATATTGGATCCATGAGAAAGTGTTAAAAAGTCAGAAGCAACTCCACAGCAAACACAGCTAGTGGAAAACGCAGGAGAAGGCTTTTAAGGAAACGTGTTAGTGGATGCTAAAGCCGTAAGCCCTGAGCACAATGCCTTTGATAAGGGGGGTGGGGATGGGGCGCGACGATGGCCCTTCAGCCCAAACACAGAACGGGGGGATCTGACCAGGGGAGGCACTGAGAGCAAGAAGAGGAAGAGAGGAGGAGGAAGGAGGAAGAGGTGGAAGCAGCGGCAGCCGTACTACCACCCTACAGAAAAACAACAACAGAGAGCAGGGCAGACAGAGAGAGAGAGAGAGAAAGGGAAAGAGAGAGAGAGAGAGAGAGGAGAGATAGGGAGGAAGAGAGAGAGAGAAAGGGAGGGAAAAGAAGCGCAAGAAAAGAGAAATTACGCATGAGAACATATTGGACGGATGGATGGACAGAAGAACAGAAAAACATTGATCACTTTGAGCTCCATCTGATAATGAACACATATATAGCAAAATAATAATAACAATAATGATAATGATAATGACAAGACTCATTAGCCTTCCATAACTCAAACAGCATCAGCTGGACATCCTAATACCCCTCTTGGCTGACTAGAATAACAGGCAATTATGTGCGAGTGACCGTTTACAAATACCAGTATGCCAAGACAGACATGTACCTTCACCATATGGAGCGGTTAAAAAACAAACATGTGACCTTGCTAAATTAAAAAAGATACACTACAACATCTCTCATCAATACTGCTCCAATGCTGCCAACACCATTGAAAGAAAGGAACATACAAACACATAAAGACAGTGGTGGAGTAGGAGTTTCCCTTCTCAAAGTGATATAGTCCTGCTATACTGTCCTGATAATAATAACCAATGTAGTGCTATACTGAGCTGCTTTGGACAAAAGCTCTGCCAAATACCATAAACATAAACATAAACATAATAAGTGCTGTGTGTGTGAATGCTGAAGTCTTTAGGGGTGATGAGGCAGCCTGTTTTTCTCTACTTACACTGCTGACTGGGGTCGGACTCTGCAGTGGTCATCTTGACGTAGTTGGTCGGGAAGAGGCCCGTGACCCCGTTGATCTCGCCTTTCCACCAATCCGGGTCGTTCTTGTCCAGCACGTTGATGAGCTGGCTCGCGGAGAAGCTCAGCTCATCCTTATTGGCTGCCGTGTAGTCGTACATAGCGATGACCTGGCACACTGAGGAGAAAGGGACACGTTGGAGTGAGAGAGAGAATCAGAGACAAAGACAGAAAGAAAGACAAACAGACAGAAGGTAAGAAAGATAGACAGACAGAAAGAAGGAAAGAGAGAAAGAAAAACAAAGAAACAAAGAAAAAGAAAGGAAAGAACAGAAGAAAAGAAAGAAAGAAAGAAAAAAAAATAAAGGAAGGAAAGAAGAAAAGAACAGAAAGAAAGAAAGAAAGAAAGAAAAAAAGAAAGAATGATGGAAAGAAAGAAAGAAAGAAAGAAATCCCCATCCCCTGCATGTTCTGCTTGGTGGGGAAATGAGAGTGTTGCTGAGGGTATGGAGTGAGAGTTTCGGGCGCACTGCACAGTAGCTCACCTACGGCAGGGGCTGGGGTGGACTTGCCACTGTTGGAGCCCAGCATCTTAACATGAGACGCAGGGAACCAGCCTTTCTGCCTCCTCTTACCCCTCGCCTGGAACAGGAAGGAATGGACCAGCACAAATAAGACAGACAACCCCACACAGGTCCAGATCATCTTGGCTACAGTGTCTACTTTTAGCGGGATCGCCCTTTTTTTCCGAAAGGAAAATTCTCAACTTTTTCCTAACAGATTATTTTTCTCATTAAGGACGATACTTCTTTGTAGTTTTTTTGTTACATTTCTTGTACAATGTCGACTTTGTATGTGCAACTTTTCTTCTGTATTGCTAGGGACAAAATACATTTTAAATTTCCGTACTTTTCCATGTCTGGAAAACAATATTTCATACATTTTCCACAATAATTCCGCGACAAAATGTGTATGTTGTGGAGGCGCCAGCTATTACAGGTATAGTGAGAGTGTGAGTGATGAGGAGGTGTATGTGTGTGTGTGTGTGTGTGTGTGTGTGTGTGTGTGTGTGAGGTTGAGGCGTCCCCAGTTACAGGTATAGTGAGAGTGTGTGTGAGGTGGAGGTGACCTCTAACCTGCAGTTCTCCCAGCCACCAGCCGGTGCGGTTCCTACTGAGGATGAGGATGAGCTGCCCGGGCGCCAAGGTCAGCTGCTCCGCTCCGCTCGCCGAGTACGCCTTGGTCACCTGGGCGATCTCTGGAGGAGGGCGAGTGGACAGGAAGGGATGAGTATAGGAGAGAGAGCAGTGTAGATGCTGGGTATCATACGACTATAGCGCACATGTGTCTATATGTGCCTGTGCACTGGTGAAAGAGATCATCTGTGCACATGTGGGGCCAGATGTGTAATGTGTGTGTATTGGATGGCTTCATGAGAGGGTCGTGACTGACTGTTGTAGACTGTTGTATTGTTAGCGATTTGATTAGACTTAGAAAAGGAGTTGAAGGGGGTTTGATTTGTACCTGGCTTCTTATTCATTCCAGATTTCCCTGAGAGGCTGGAGGTCTGGTTAAAAAGATTCAACAAAATCACAGAGAATAGCATCAGCAAGAGCAACTACAAATTAGTCTACAAGCATCACTAAAAACTACATACAGTACATATATCAATCAATCAGCTAGCAGTGATGAAAGTGTGCGTGACTATGGAGGATGACCAGGAGAGGAGTCATTTACATCGGCCTCTTTGGGCTTGACGTAGTTGAAGGGGAAGAGACCGTAGCGCTCGCCGATGCAGCCCTTCCACCACTCTCCCTCTCGCTCCGTCACCAAGATGGCGTCGCCCTCGTTGAATGTCAGGTCACCTGGCTCTGGGCTCTCGTAGGTGTACAACGCCACATACTCTGGTTGTGGAGACACACACACATTTCATCAACACACATGAGCACTGCAGGGTGAGTTATTAAAATGATACTGTGCAGATCTAGAGTTTTGGATTAATTTAAAATGACTGCTTGTTATGTACATTATGATATCTTCAAATGGAACCTACAGTTAGCAAGATTCTCTAACATCATATTTTTTGTGGGTTATTGCACTACACAGTTGCCTCCGAGCACTGATTCATGGTAAACTTATGCTCAATTAAAAAAATAAGGTCTAAATTATAGAACCCAGGTAATAAGGGGGCATTCTGTCAGGTACTTCCCTTAGTGAAAAATAAAAGGCGGGAAGTATGACCCTATCTACACTGGGTCAACAACTGAAGCACTCTATTCACAGAGGGTAATTTTTTTTTATAAGACTGGTCTAACTTTTAGGAATGTACACGCCGCTATCAAGTCTGGTGTAGCCAGTTCCATTGATTAAAGTGGAAGTTAATTGTTGCAGAAGGCGCTCCGTGAATGGAATGTTTCAGTTACATGCCCAGTGTAGCCTCTCTGTAAGGATTGTAAAGGAGAAAAGAAAGCTGGAAAAATAACTGCATTTCTTTGTTTGATATACTGTAAGTCATGCAGCCGCTATAAGTCATGCAGCCGCATAAAGCATATCCACAGCAGTGCAGCACGTGAATGAGGTGGGTTGGCTGTGAACCAGAGACAGAGTTCATCTGAAGGACATCTGAAGGTCAGATTAGTCTGTGGTATGTTCACAGCAAAACACCTGGATTAGCAGAGCTCAGATGACAGATGCGGCCAGATAATGAAGATTTGAGAGACCTCAGTAAACAAGCAGAGCTGCGGAATGAGGAACAGCTCAGCTCGGAGACAGGAGGGAAAGTGAAAGGTAGAGAGGGAGCGATAGAACCGGACAGACGCCTGACGTCACCTTGGGGGCATGTTTCAAGGTCACTGGAGGGTAATCTATAGAAACCACTGAGTGGATATTAAAGTGATTTTTAGTGTAAAACTGAGTTTTTGTGGGACTGGGATATGGGATTACTGCTCATTCATTTTCAACTGACAGCAGGTAGCTTTACTGCTGCTGACGATGACGAGACGTGTGTTTTTACAGATGGATGTGGTGGTTCAGTGACACTGCCGTACCTTGCTGTTGGGAGCCGTCTGAGCCGTCAGCCCCTTCTGACACACTGTTGACAAAACAAGAAAGAAATTACCCAGAATTCCACTTGACAAGGCTCCCCAGAGATGAAAGCAATATGAACTGCCATGACGGCGGAAGTGACACGGTCACCTTGACGACTAAAAAAGCAAGTTGTTGCCCAGACACTTCCTGGATTGAAATCGATACATCGAGAGCTCTTAGGGATTCTTCTTTCAAACCTACAGATGTAGAGCACTTGGCAACACTCACAGAGCTCTCTCTGAAAGACTTATTTCTCAACGCCACATTCACTGCACACAAACACACTTACACATATACACACACGCATACATCAAACGTATACATTTACACATATATACACACACACATACATCAAACGCATACATCTACAATACACATCCTGACTGTTCTGACAAGAGGAATGAACACAATAGGAGTTTCAGTACACAGACTACATTTCAACTACAGTGTGTAAAATATAAAAAATGTTTTAGAGTCCCATTGGCACTCATTAAAAAGCAATTCCATCAAGACATGAGTAGCAATAACCATCCTCAGGTGTCTACTCCATCATCTATGAATGGAGTGTGTGAGAATATTCTCAGTGAGTAAATGTGTGTTTATTTTGTACGTGTGGTTGTTTACAATATATGTGTGTGTGTGTGTGTGTATATATCTGAAATTACATTACAACTACATTTGTGAATTGAGTGATTGGGTCATTTAGTGATTTTGTTACCAGATCTGAATTGTCCTCCTCTTCCAGACAATGTAAAGTATGTTGTAAGACCAGGGCTCTAAAGACCAGATCAGTCTTAAAGAGTAAATGGGTGTAGATTAGTATGTGTGTCTGTGTGTGTGTGTGTGTGTGTGTGTGTGTGTGTGTGTGTGTGTGTGTGTGTGTGTGAGTGTGTGTGTGTGTGTGTGTGTGTGTGCGCGTGTGCGTGTGCTCACTCTGCATGTGTGTCGGCGGCGGTCAGCACGCTGACGTAGGATTTGGGGAACCAGCCCTGCACCCCATTGAGCTTGCCTAGCCACCAGCTGTCCTGCTGTTCCAGCACTGTGATCACGTCGTCCTTGGAGAAGTTCAGGTGGTTGTCTGTCTTCGCCGTCCACGAGCACAGAGCCTGGGCCTGCATGTTCCCCACCACCTGGGACAAAGGAGGCCAGGGTCAGTAAAGCAACAAGTAGACTTCATACCGACCAGCGTATTACAGTTACATTTATTCATTTAGAAGACGTTTTATCCAAAGCCACTTATATACAGTAAACTAAAAGAGAAGATTTGCCAAATTTTTCATTGGGTGCAACCCACATACTCAGCTCTGCTGCTCATCCCACAAGTGCATGTTCCTTACAAATGGGGCACCATTTGAAAGGAAACTAAACAGGCTTTCCAACGGTATAAGATTTTTTAGCAAAAAACATTGTAACAACAGAGAAATAATCTACCAAAACAAATTTCCTTACATTTTGTGCTAAGTTTGTGTCAATAAGGTACAAAAGCCATTCTCCTCAGAGCAACTCGGGGTTAAGTGCCTTGCTCAAGGGCACAACGGTGGAAGCCGGGAATTGAAGCTACAACTTTTCTTACAACAATCTGTCTCTGCATGCATATCTCCCATCTACTAGATCGGCATTGTACTACACACCCAGTTTCACACAGGCAATACGCAAGATCTGTGCGGCCGGAGGCTGCAGCACAGAAAGGTTGTACGGACCAGTCATAAGATGTCTCCGTTCAGTGCGTGGACTGCATCCGTAGGAGAACACTTGCGACAAGGACTCGCAATGTCCGACCGTTGCTCCGGTGGAGCCGGAGAAATTCTACGATCGTTACCAGGCAGTCATCAAGCCACACGCCAAATTTTGCACACATTTATACATTTTCATTAAAAGAAATGACTGGCTCTTTGAAACTGACCGGTATAGTTGGAGAACTATAGACAGAACCTTAACAGAAGGACTTTATATGAAAAGAAAATCAGCTGTAGAAAGAGGTGCTTGGCTAAATCTCATTCTCCCCTTTAAGGTCTAAGCCCTGAACCTTAAAAGACTTAACTGACATTCACTGATAAGTGGTTGACTTTGAAAGGCTGTAAAAGCTCAAAATGCTGATAATAGGAATGGAACAGTACCTGTGGCATGTTGCTAAGATGACCAAAAACACGTTGCAAACTATTTCCGCTTCTGTTTTATAGCAGTTGTTCACTGATATTTTTAACGCTTCTATGCTTTGCTCTTGTTGGGGGCAGCCGTGGCCTACTGGTTAGCGCTTCGGACTCGTAACTGGAGGGTTGCCGGCTGAACCCCGACCAGTAGGCACGGCTGAAGTGCCCTTGAGCAAGGCACCTAACCCCTCACTGCTCCCCGAGCGCCGCTGTTGTTGCAGGCAGCTCACTGTGCCGGGATTAGTGTGTGCTTCACCTCACTGTGTTTACTGTGTGCTGAGTGTGTTTCACTAATTTACGGATTGGGATAAATGCAGAGACCAAATTTCCCTCACAGGATCAAAAGAGTATATATACTTATACTTATACTACTGTTTAACGCCACAATAAACGTAGTAATTCCCTTAGGTAACGACTACATGAATGCTTACAGAACCCTAATGCCCTAAAGATTTCACAGCGGGACACCACTAAGCCCTCACAAATTCAATTCATGCACATCAAAGTCTTTAGGTCTGTGAGTCTGTGAGTGTGGAGAATGAGATCGTGCTGTCCAGAGACAGACGAGAGACTTCCTGGAGGTCGGCTCACTTACCTGGCTGGTTTCTGAGGAGGCGGAGCTTGGGGTGAGCGTGGGTGTGAATGCGGAGGTCTCACCTGGTTTACTGCACACAGGAACACAACGGGATGTAAGCGGTCTGCTCTTAATGGCTTTTTCACACAGGATTATTTAAAAGTGACAAATTGTGGCCAGAAATGGCACAAGCTTTTGAGAAAACAGAGGAAATAAACAAGACTTGAGAACTACTTAAAACTACTGGAGCGTGTGTGTGTGTGTGTGTGTGTACGTCTTTGTGTCTCTGCATGTTTGTACTTTATGTCTCTGTGTGTGTCTGTGTGTGTGTCTGTGTGTGGGTCAGAATGCCAAAAAGGTTCAAATATTTGAAGTGTCATGTGCTTTTGACCTATTTATGGAGGATTCATACTGTACAAAAACTCTTTTTACTGCCTTTGATTTCTGACATTGAGGATTCAGGATACAAATGGCAGCTCATTGTGTAAGTGTTTTGTAACCTAGGTCATGTACATAGGTTGGTGGTCCGGGGACTATATAAAACTAAGGCCAAGCAGCTAGCAAAGTACTGTTCCATATCAGCAGTTATAGGAAGCATGTTTATGTGTTAGCATGTGTGTGTGTATGTGTGTATGTGTGTGTGTGTGTGTGTGTGTGTGTGTGTGTGTGTGTGTGTGTGTGTAATACCTAGAGATGGAGTTAGATAGCTGTGGTTTGAGGGAAGCTTTGGGTGGTACTGGGGCAGCATCAGGTTTGCTCTGCTTCTCCACATAGCTCTCAGGAAACCAGCCCATTTTGCCCTGACGGCTACCATACAGCCAACCCGGGTCGCGCTCGACACTCTCGTCCACCTGAGGGATGGACAACACACACACACACACACACACACACACACACACACACACACACACACACACACACACACACACACACACACACACACACACACACACACACACACATCATCAACATCAGAGTACATCAGAGCTTCTACACTGGAAGAATCACAAGACAAATGGCACAATGCATGCCAAACAAACATACATACATATAAAACTCAGCAAAGCACCTAGAAAGGTCTAAGATGAGAAAGTTATCTATACAAGAAATGTTCATTTGCCTGTGGTCATTTTACATAAACTTGCAAGAGAGAGAGTGATTTGTACCGGCAAAGAGATTATGTAATAATGTCTCCTATAACTACAGGCCCTTTAGGAAGTAAAGCAGTTAAAAAGTAGCTAACTTACAGTAGTAAACAGCTAAATAAACTACATTAGTTGATTTAGAGAAGAAGCAGAAATGCCACTATGGTTTAATGTGTCCCTCCCAGAAACGCTCACCTCTATGAGATCACCTTCCTCGAAGGAGAGCTCTTCATCGGTGCGGGCAGTGAATGGGTACAGGGATTTGAATGTGGTGAGAGCGGCTGACTTCCTGTGTTGTGTAGCCTGCGGCTGGCGCCCAGCTGCGTGAGTGGCACAAGACAGCACCGCATTAGCACA
>NC_055975.1:24648288-24650788 GCF_018492685.1 Alosa sapidissima | reverse complement strand
AAAAAAAAAAAAAAAAACACACTTATGAAGCATTTTGATACAAAATACAAAGCCATTTTCTTCAACCCAACAAAATACAAATGACAAAATTCCATTTTGTATTTGAAATACGTATTGTATTGACGAGTATAACTGTCACCCAAAGATGACATGGAATTAGAAAAACATGTGACATTATTGAGCATTGGCTCAGAGTCGCTACCTGCACAAGTAATTTCAGCCTTTGCGATTTACTAATTGAATTAATTCAAATCGCAATTTCAATTCGATTCGAGTAATCTTTCAGCCCTAAATATAGTCAATTAATACAGCAACACATTTAAAAGTTATTTGGCCAAAGTGCTGCTAAATATATGATACGATAAAGATATAAGGCCCTGTGACGGCCCTGATATGGCCTTGACCTAGCTCTCAGTCATCCACAATCTGGAACTGACGAGGACAGGTAACTCAGACTCTGCCAGGTGATCTCCCTCCTACCTCAAACTCCATCTGTAGGGAATTGATCTCGCCGATGCGTCCATCCCTCCTCTGGTTGATGGTCTCCAGCTCGGCCCGGTGGACGGCCTTCCGGCCCCGAGCATCCCGCAGACGGTCCGAGATCTGCTTGTGCTTGTTCCCCTGGGGGCACAGACGGGGGCCAGCCAGTACAGAGGTTAAAGGTCAGACCAAGTTTACAGCTACAGGTCTCATTTCAAAGTGTAATTACTCTTAACAGAAATAGCTAATTAACAGGTCACACTTCACAACAACAACAACGACAACACGTTGCATTTATATAGCGCTGTTCTAGACACTCAAAGCACTTCATAGTGAAGTGGGAGCCTTACTAACCACCAACAACTTGGATAGTTTGCCCACAGGCTATCTACAGATGCTCAGATTATCAACAAACTAATTGTTGACACTGTTAACTGCAAAGTGGTTAAGGTTAAGGTTAGGGGTTGGATTTGGTTAAGTCCCTGTGGGCAGACTATCCAAATAAAGAGAGACTAATTAGCCAGAGGAGTGTGATGTGATAAGTCTCACTGGGGTTATTTGTGTATGAACAGGAGGTGATCTAATTGCTATGTGGTTTGGCATGAGGTCATGGTAATCACGCAAAAAGGAAATCCTATTTGGCTTTCTGGCTTTCTGGAGGGAGGAAGAGCTGACTGAACAGCTGACTGACACATTGTTCTGTTAACTGAGTCGACTGCTGTAATTGTAGTTGTGCTTAATTGTGTATTTTCTTTATAGAGAGGGAAGAACACAACAGTGAGCTCTGTCTGTGTGTATATGTGTGTGTGCATGTGTGTGTGTGCCCTTACCACAGCCTTCAACTCTATCTCTAGACTGTCTGTGCGTGTGTGTGTGTGTGTGTGTGTGTGTCCTCACCACAGCCTCCAGCTCCATCTCAAGACTCCTCTTCTTGGCGCGGAGGCGGATGACGTCGTCCTGCTCATCACTCTTCCTGCTCTGCAGTTCCTGCTTCTTCCTGCGCTCCAACTCCAGCTTCCTCTGATGCTCCAGCTCCTTCTGGGCCGCCTGCACACACACACACAGATATAAATATAAAATGTAAAACAGACACACACACACACACACACACACACACAGATATAGATATAAACACACACACACACACACAGATATAGATATAAACACACACACACACAGATATAGATATAAACACACACACACAGATATAGATATAAACACACACACACACACACACACACACACACACACACACACACACACAATAAACAAACAAAGTCAAACAAATACATCAATATAGCAGGCACACACATAGTACACATAGTACACAAACAAAAAGAAGATAACACAGAACAAAATATTTATATTTCCTGAAATATCGTTGATGAGATCAAAATATGAGAGAGCCAACGTTCTAGCTCATCAAAGAGTGAGGAAAAAATGCTGAAGTCATCAGATTGGTTCAGCACAAAAATAACTGCCAGAGGCAAAGGTGTAGGTTTTTGAACATTCTAAGTTCCGCAACAATTGAAGGTTCTAAAATTCTATGTTGAATTCAATGAACCCAGATATTCTTTAGAATGTTAATTTCCCAACATTCCCGTCACACCGGTGTGACGGTACTCCTTTAAGGGTTAACGTTCCCAGCGATCTCCTTGGAGCTGCTGGGATTTATCTGCCTTTTGTGTCTGGGGTCAGAGGTCATGTTAAGGTCATAAGCTCACCTCCTTGCGCTCCAGCTCCTTGAGTCGTTCCTCCTCCCTCTGCCTCTCGAGCTCGCGCTGGCGCTCCAGCCTCTGTTCCTCCTCGCGCCTCCTCCTGAGCTCCTGCTCGCGCGCCTCCTTCTCGCGGCGCTCCTGCTCCGCACGGGCCTTCTGGGCCCGGCGCTCCTCCTCCCGACGCTGCTGCTCCTGCAGCGCCTGCCGACGCTTCTCCAGCTCCATGTTCCCTCGCTCCAGGTTCTGCTTAAACTTGTCCTCAAACGTCACTGCGGGACACACGCGCACACACACACACACGC
>NC_055975.1:24580788-24645788 GCF_018492685.1 Alosa sapidissima | reverse complement strand
TTACTTTCTTTGGTTGTAGGATAGTCGGCGATTCACATTAGTTTTGGCTATCACCGCAATTAGGCTACTAAACGCAAGGCTTACCCAAGTTCTAGGCTATTCTGTCGCCACATTTATAATATTGCTATAAAACCTTCGTTAGTAACAGTCAATACTTTTGCCTGCATCAAATCGTGCATTCGCATTCAGTGTGCTACCATCGGCTTAACGTGAGTTCTAAGCGTCTTTGTAGGCCTATGCTTATATCTAATTTCACTCGACTGTGAATGCATGTATGTTGTAAGACATGTAAAATAAATGAATGACACTGGCACTACGCACAAATTAATGTAGCCTAAACTTACACCGCACTTTCCTAATAACTTAAGTTCTCTCGCGTCACTGACAGTAGCTAGAATGCATAAAAAACATATAAGTGCAAGTCCAGGGCAGCTGAGGTGTGGCGATGACATCATCGATACTCGAGCAGGATGTGCGGTTTCGCTGTCTAAACAAATTCAAACGGGCTACGGTTTCAGATTTTTCCACTCTGGGACCAGGTTTCAGAAAAGTGCGGTTTCGGGCAGTGCGTTTACAGGATTCGTTTGGACGGCCAAGACGAAGCAAAACCTCTGCGTTTAACCTAAAAAGCGTCTCCGTGTGGACAGGCCCTCAGTTAGCAGGGTCTTTGTCTGTGGTAGTGGAAAAGTTCAGACACGCCCCGTACATATGCGTGCTTAATTGGCGCCGACCACCTATGGTGAAGTCTGCCATAAGACAAAAGTTGGGTTGTTGTACATGACAAAAGACTTGATTTGCAAATGGTCGAGGCGGGTCTTCACCAAGTACAGCAGTTAATGCAAATATGAGGGAGACAGGCTAATGCAGGTAAAATTACATTTGTATACAGTATGTTCTTACAAATAATTTTTACTACAGTGCCTCAATGGCGGAGTGGGAAGTTTATATGTGTAGTGACTTAACTCGTTTGACGAGTAATGCCCTGCTTTCCGGCACTGGCAAGAAGGCTCTGTCTCCTCAGAGTTGAGCCTAGCAACAATTCAACTTAAATAAACGACAGAGTAATAAACACCCAAACAAAAGAAGGTGAAAGCAGGGGAAATATAAAACGTGTCTCTCAGCTGCCCGAGGAGTGTGAAGTCCTGCTAATGTCGAGTTAAAACAGTGAAAACCCGCTACGCTGTCCGGTCCCACTCACTCCCACACCAGCGACATTCCCCTGTGTGTCAGATTCTTCGAGGTGACAGAACACTCCTGCGATCATTTCTCAGGAATGTACAGCCATTGTTTTCTTTTTCAGAAGAAAATGCCACCTCATTGGCTAAAAAGCATTACTCATCCAGTCAAACGTTCCCGTCGGAGAAAGAATGGCACAACTAGGAAACAAAAAAAACAGATCACGCTCACTGAAAGGCGGATTCAACTAACATGACCAATTGACCATAGCAACATGAAGAACTCTGTTGACTGAACAAGCTAAATCTCACCAAGGAAACCGGGCTGTGTCTCCTAAACATGTCTCCTAACAGGGCTGTGTCTCCTAAACATGTCTCCTAACAGGGCTGTGTCTCCTAAACATGTCAAAGATGGAGGCGTTTTTCTTTTTACTTCACAACTCACCCATGTGGTCCTCAGAGAATCTTTTTCCAGCATTCTCAGCTAAATTTGACATTTGCGTCTGGGACTTATGGGTTCAACAAAAGTTCAACAAATGTTGCTGCTGCTGGGCAGAAGTGAAATTTCGGACGTGGTATGCTGTCAATCAACCCGCGGGGCATCAGACATGGAAATATGTCAAACTGTGTGACTATCGTACCAATCGGCAATAATAATGTGATGTTAATGTTCACAAACTAAACGATTTTTTAAAAACGTTCCTATGAAGAACAGGACCCAAGATTGAATGTAACATAAAACAATGATGATTTTAAATTCATATAAATCCCAAAATTTTACATTAATGAGTCTCTCGGTGTGCTTAACTGTTTTTCCAGTGTAACCAATGTATACTGGGACATTTCTCTTACCCCTTCGTTTCAAGTGTGGTCCTGGAAAATCTTGGTTTGAAGAGCTGCATAGGCCTACCACTTGGCCCTACCCCTCCATCCAAAAGAGAATTGTGATACCCATTCCCCTCACATGGAACAAAAACGAAGGGGAAGGGCTATAAGGGCCTAAGGTATGAGCTACACCAGGCACGTAACTGAAGCGTTCCGTAGCGTCTGCTGCAACAATTAGCTGCCACTATAATCAATGGAAGTAGCTACACCAGACGCGATACGCGTCACGAACGGAGCGCTTCAGTTACGCGCCTGGTGTAGCTCATACCTAAGACCCAGCTGTGCGTGGCTTGGTCAATCAACCTTTACTCAGGACTCACAGGCAAACAGAACGAACATTTCTTGCTCCAAGACTCACCTGTGAGATGTCCCGTCATCTGCTTGTCCAGACCGTTGAACTGCTGCCTGTACTTGAGCCTAGAGCCATGAGGAACGGCCCAGTCCGAGGGGACCATCATCGGGGAGATGCTCGCCAGAGACGTGGTGGACGAGGAGTTGGAGCTGGGAAACCAGAGAGATCAATTAGCCCATTTCACAAGACGTCGTCCTACCGTGTAAACCAACTACCACTGGAACGGCACCGTCCACAGCAAGGACAGGAACAGGAAGACGTTTTACCCTATTTTACACTCTGACGGCATACCGTAACATACACAGTGTGATTCATAGTCACAAGACATAAAATGGAAGCTGAGGCCGAAACTCCACCTGATAGCTGAGACAGGTCACTGATGAATGCAAAACACAAAGCTCTCTCATGCAGAGGTATATTATCCCCGGAGCAACTTGGGGTTAAGTGCCTTGCTCAAGGGCACAGTGGTAGAAGTCGGGAATTGAACCCACAACTTTTCAGGCTACTGCATGCTTGCCTAGCTCAGATCTATAACTCTTCTGATTATTCTGGGGATTGCCGTACCTGAAGGGCAGGGATCGGATTTCTGGGAAAGTAACAGCTAAACATATGCCTGCTGTCCCTTAAACCATGACTTACAGGCAGGCTACGCCAGGCACAAAACTGAAGTGCTACGTTTGTGGAGCGTACAAATATTTTAAGAAGCTTGGTCTCAATTTTCGAACGAACGTGCCGCTATCCCGTATGGTATAGCCAGTTCCATTGATTATAGTGGAAGCTAATTGTTGCAGCATATACTCCGCCTGTAAGTAAGTAAGGGGTTTCGCTCAGGAGTGCTACAACTAGCAAGCTAACTGCCTCAAGCTAGCAAAGTCTAAAGTGTGCAACAACCTCAACAACAACAACAACAACAACAAGACCAACAACTGCACAGCTGGCAGCTGATAAAAGCTTGCTAGCAGCTAACTGGTGTTACTAGTGATATAGTTATTGATCTTCTGCAATAAACACTTACATTTCCTTTATGCGGGGCATAGTTAGGCTATGTAATACCAAACATAGTCTAGCTGGCTAGTGAGATCAGCTGGTGGTTTTATCTATTCTTTCCATTGAAATGAATGAAAGATGATACCAAAATGAATTGGCTAAAGAGATATGCCATGTAGAAGGCACACATTTCTGCATAGAATTGATAAAAAAATAATAAAAAAAAACATTTGAAAAAAACATGGAGAAACATGATCCCACATGATAGCTGGCGGTAGTGGAGAGGAGTAGCGTGTTACCTGCTGCAGGTGAGTTCTAGTGTGCTGTGTGTGGACCTTACCTGCTGGAGGAGAGATCCAGCAGAGACGACGCCTTATTCATTGGAGTCGCAGAGAATCCCAACGGGGAGGATGAGTAGGAGCCGGAGAGAGGCATGCCTGAAAACACACACGTGTATGCCCACACACACACACACACACACGCACACACATGCGCACACACACGCACGCACGCACGCGCGCACACACACACGCACACACACACACACACACACTTTTAACTTCATTACAAAACTGCCTGTTTGGCTACTGTGCAAGTTACTGCAAATCACATGCTCGGGCTATTATATGAAATGAATACTTTCAGGCTATGACAGGCAGGCATACAAACCACAAAACCACACATGGCAAATCAACATCATCAGCCAGGCACATTCCATTATAAATGCTCTTGTCATACTAACTAGGTGTGGTGAGTGACTACTGCCCTTTATGATAGCATTGGTACAGCAAGTAAACAATCTCTGTGTTACAAATAACAAATGTATTTACACTGGCTTAAAGGCACTCCAACACACCCAAATGAAACTCAGTGGAGTTCAGTACACACCCACACATACAATAAGCTCTGCACTAGGACTGACACTCTGACTCATGCTTTACAGGCAAGAAATCGATTTAGGAAATTTATGCTCAGATTGTCAAAATATACTGACAATAATTATGACCGAAGACAGAGACGGAACTCTCTCTAAAAATGTAATGTTTCATGCAAATTTGCTCACATCTGGACACTCATAAGCACGGTCAGACAGTGACAGTGCATTAAGCCAATTACAGAATGCTCTCACAACAGTGGCACAGTCACATAGAGACTCCTACACTGTTGCAGGACTTACCCCCGGACAGTGGCATTGGCTGCAACAGGCCCACAGTGCCGTTGGGCAAGCCAGAGGACATCATAGGCATGCCCATGCCCATGCCCATGCCCAAGCCCATTCCCATTCCCATTCCCATTCCCATTCCTGTGGGCATCATGGGTGTGATGCCAGGCATGGGGCCCATGGAGCTCATCGGCGCCCCCATAGGCATGGGAGTCAGCATGGGCATCGAGCCCATTCCTGCAACGAGGACAACGCCAGGTTAGCACTGTTCATACTTTATTCACACACACACAAACACGCGCACACACACACACACACACACACACACACACACATAGACACGGACCCACACAAGAACACAAGGTTGCAAGTCAACCACCTACTGTCTATAACTACATGATACATCACAACCAAATGTGTATATTTGCACATAGACATAATAATCTTTGTGAAACAATCACAAAAGCACTACAAGTACGCTATAATTAACACAGGGCAGAGCCCAGATAAAGCACTCCAAATCAAACACAGAGAAGTTTGACCAGCCAGCCCGGTGTCTGATTACATACATATTCTTTCCCCTGATATTCGGCATATGTTTCCCCACTCTCCAGTCCGGACGTCTTTGAGGAGTGAAACAGGAGCCTGTGGCTCTCATTAGTCTAGTGAAGAGCCTACTGTCCTGCATAATCCACCATCTGTCCATCCCTCAGCCTCACAGAGCAAAGTGCCTGCCCTGCCTCTTGCATTTCATACCTCCACACACAGGTGGCGCTGTGCCAAAACTTGCGGTTGAAAAAGATAGGCTCGTCTAAAAAGATGCACATTGTGATCCATGCACTTATCCAAACCCACTAACAATTAGGATGGCGTGCAATTGAAATGTTTGGTGTCTAAGTGAATCCCTGCCCAACATTATCCACTCCTACTCTATATTATGAAATCCTGTCATTATTGGTGGAGGCTTCAAATATGCCTGTTGGGTAATAAACACCCAAACAACCTGCCCAACATTATTCACTCCTACCCATGTGTGAGGGGTTCAGCGAGGGGGCAGGTACGGGGGGCTGTTTCATGATGATGGGCAGGGCGGTGGGCAGATTCTGCCCCTGAAGCCTCAGCTTGATCAGCTTCATGGCGATGGAGAACTCGAGCCGATCCATCTTCCCATCCTTATTCATGTCAGCCAGAGCCCTGCACCAAACAGACCCCACACCCACACACACACACACATATACGTCAGACACAGAACCACACTATCAATCGTACACGCATTAATACAGCAGGGCATGCATTTTGTGAAATAACACCACGCTAACAAATATGACGTCAGCACTGCTTCACCATAAATATGTTATGAAAAGAGGGTTTGTGATGTAAACAAACAATGGACCAAGGAACAGGGACACTCCTGACACTGAACATATGAACAGTGTAGTTCATCTCATGGTTGAAAGCCAAACAGTACAGTTTGGTCACATCACAATGGCAGGCCCTACTGAAGTTTAGAGGCTAGAAAATCACACAGAAGGCTACGCTTTTTACTATACTACAGACTTATCAATGTCGGAACATGCAAGAGGAGTCCCTATTTCTAAAAGTAACCAAACGGAAGCAATGGACAAGGGACATTAGTAGAAAACAAACAGTTGTACATGAGCAAACTATAGCGATGTAGTGGTTGATGTCATTATCCTGTACTCGCAGGAAAGTTCAGAGCGGCGCCAGTCTGTCAACTGAGTTTAAACAGCAAATTGGTTGGTAAAACTATTGTCAAGATCTTAGGCAATTAGGCTACTGCACCCTGATATGCAAAGATAAACTTCAGAAAGACAAAGGTTTGTTGTTCCGTTTTCATAGAGAGCAAACAGACATTGCAATGATATAGAAAGTATTAGCTACTGTTGGAGCATTTTAAAAACACATAATGCCATTAAGGTGTTTCTGCATGCATTTGAGAGCTAAAGGCACTGGGACATGTATCAGGCCTCCTATCAGGGTTATCACATAATGTCCGATTTTGTGGCTCTCGAGTATATTTATCTAAAATGATTGATTCTTCATACATTATTATGTTTTGGTAGTGGGGGGATTCACCGATATTCGGCGGCAAATGGCTGGCAGGCTAGTGATCAGACAGCCGTTTTTTCCTGCCAGTGGAACAAAATTGTATTTGTGACGTAACCGCTAGATCTCTATTGAATAGGAGAAGAAGAGAAAAGGCGAAAGAGAAAAGTGAACACGGTGACAAATATTTTATCAAAGAAGAAATATGTCTTCCATCAGGGAAAAGGTGAGAGAAGCGAATACCCATTTTTATAAAAAATGGGTAAAAAAATAATGTCTTTTCTATCAATGCAATAAATATAAGGTCTATGGAATGTGTTTATTTGTGGAAACCCCCACATGAAACGCTCTCCTATCTCCGCACCCCCCTCTCCACCCCGCCCCCCCCCCCCCCCCGGCCTGTTGCATGAAATGCGGCTCACCAGATGTCGGCCAGCACTGCAGCGGGTAGCCCAGACTGCAGGAAGAACTTGCGGGCCTGGTCCCCTGTGGAGAGCAACACAACAGCCTGTAAGTTATGGACCAGAGTTACGACTGCTCAGGAGCCCTGTGCCCAAACAGCGAGCGAGCGAGCGAGCGCTGGGGAGCAGAGCTGAGGGCAGCACGATGAGCCTCATATACGCGCACGCCTGTCCCTCCAGACGCATAAACACAGCTAAGCCCAACCCAGAGCAGAAGCAACCGCACAGCCACAAATGACACCTATTTACATGGATAAATCAAGGATTCAAAACGTGTATTTACAGTTACAGAACAGAATTAGCCTACCGACATATACATGTAGATATAACTCAGAGTGGTCTAGATACACAACAGATTTTAATTGATTCCACTTCTATTTCAATTAGACCACGCTTAAATCTTAAATTCAAATCAGACAATACAAGTACAAATAATATTGTAAGAGAAATCAACTCAGAGACACATAGTTGACTATCTGGTCCCAGTCACATGAAGTGACCATAGATATATCTATGAATGTGAGTGGTTGTGGGTGAGGTGCATGATGGGATACCGGAGATGTAGCCCAGGGCAGGGTAGAGGGTGTCGAACTGCTTGTCATGTTTCTCCCGCTCATCAGGAGTGATGGCCCACATATTACGAGCACCTACAAACATACAGAGAATGAAAGAGAGAGAGAGAACAAGAGAGAGAGAGAGGGGGAGAGAGAGAGGACAAGAAAGAGGGGGAGAGGGAGAGAGAGAGAGAACAAGAGAGAGGGGGGGGAGAGTAAAAGAGAGGGGGAAGGAAGGGCAAGAGAAGGATAGAAAGTAATAAAGTTAGAGATTTCTTGGGCGCAACATGCACCCTGTATCACTACACAGTATGTTCGAACATCAGCATGTGAAATAAGAACAGCTTTAAGGTGTTCTGCATATTATGAGTCACTCTGAAATTAAATGCAAGGTCAGCACTTCACAAACTACAATACTGCATAGAAATATGCTAAGTCAAAGGCATAACCCTGGAGTTGAAGAAGAAAATACCTTTGCAAGGAATTATACTACAAGAAATTCATGGCACGATGAGCACTATCCCTGTATTAAGTCTACTGAGTTGACTAAATCCTGCATATCTTCAATTGGGCATGGCCACCACATCCTCAACTTGCATTTCAAAACCAAAATAGATCCCATATATCAAACGGAAACCTGACACGACAGCACAGCGCAATAAATTACACTGCTGAATTGCACATAATTGTGACCTTGATGTGAGAAGATTGTGGGCTTTAAATCTTCTAAGGCATACAATAGTAAAGCTACTGGTGCGAACGTTTGTGAGAATGACATAATGTGGCCTCCTCAGTCCAGACGGACAATCTGGCAGTCACGGTTGTTTTTTACACTGCCAGTAGGCCTACAGTACAAAGGCCTGGACTGCAGAAGCTCTTGGCTCCGAAGACAGTCTGTTTCATGAACAACAGAGACAACAGATTTACTGGCTATCTGAACATTCCCACAAAGGCTAGATGTTGACAGGCTAACTAGGGCAAAGGGATCGTTCAAACAATGCCTGCAATACTAGTTTTTACTAGTAATACAAGTTTTATTTGTTCTTGAAAACCCTAAAGCTGATGATACATTGGGCAACTTTTCTCCCTTAGTATTGTTGTCCATTGGTATTTGGCATAAATATTTCTTCTGGAGTCCTTTAATCCACAGTAGGCAATCGGCCAATCAGAACACATGGAACACATGGAATATTATGGAACATTCTGGAACATTGAGCAACATTGATAACCTTGAACTTGATAATCTATTCACTGTCCTAAGACTTAGACACGGCAAAAGCCATACAGATCATCGCAGGACAAATTATATGGACGCCATCAAGAACAAAGAGAGCAGAAAGAGAGAGTACTGAAAAAGCTATCTGTTTCTGTGCATGCAGTATTGCTAGCCTTCATCATCATAGACATGGATAGGTTATTGCCATGGAATTCTAGTATAACTAATGCATGTCTGTCACTGTTTGTCAAACTAAAAAAGGACGCAAACAGTTTTCTGTAAAGAAAACAAATCCACTTTGGCAGCACAAAAGCAGATCATATTATCTTTAGTGAAAGACAAGCTGATGTTTACACTCTTACTTGTTCAGAAAAGGAAATAAGACACATGTCCGACCAACAGCATGTCTCCAACAAGAACAGCAAGTGACAACAAGTGTATGCACACCTAACTCCCATTGACGCATTTACACACACGAAACACACACCAGCCTGGACAGCACACAATATGCTTCAACTTTGTCACAGTTTCATTGGGCGTGCTTGGTCTTTGCTATTCGAAGACCTATTCAAATGGAGACACCACTTCAAGGATGGATTCTTGTTTGTAAATAAACACAAAACAGTAGATGTTTATAGAAATACACTGTTTGCTCATGCCAACAAAGCGGTCACTGCTCACCACAGAGAGAGAGAGAGAAAAAAAACAATCAATGCTTCCCGTTGCACTTTACTGCACAAATCAATCACATTCCTCTACTCTCACTAGCCCAGCAGTCAGAGGGGCAGAGCCATCTGTTTACAGGACAGAAATACACACACACACACACACACACACACACACAGCAATAGTGCCATTGTGTAGGTCAGACTCAGATTCAGCAGAATCACAGAGAAACTAAGAGAGATCAGAGAGTACACAACCACAACCCCAGAACTCTTCAAAGCACCTCAAACACACACACACACACACACTAATACTGTAGTGCCATGGTGTAGCTCAGTCAGCAGAAAGAAATGAGTTGAGAGAGCCAACAGCCAAGGCACGGGTATATAAAACTCACAAAGTGATTTCAAACACAAACTCTCTCTCTCTTCCACACACACACACACACATACATACATAGAGGCAAAGCTGTGCCATTCTTACCATTCATGACTGCAGGTGGATAAGGGGGCGGGGATGCAGGACGATCACTCCCGATCCTCTCCTCAGCAGGCTAGCTGACTGTCATCTGCTTTAGACACACACACACACACACACACACACACACACACACACACACACACGCAGAGGGAGAAACATTGTCTCATCAATAATACAACCAGAGCTGTGTGAGGACCTGGTCAGGTCTGAGTGAGCAAAGAGAGGGAGGAGCTGAAAAGAGAGAGAGCAGGGGATATGGAGAGAGAGAATAAGAGAGAGAGAGTGAGAGATGGAAAGAAAGAGATAGAGAGAGAAGGAGAGAGAGAGGAGGAGAGATAAGGGGAAAGAGGGATATAAAGGGAGAGAGAGAGAGAGTGAGAGATGGAAAGAAAGAGATAGAGAGAGAAGGAGAGAGAGAGGAGGAGAGATAAGGGGAAAGAGGGATATAAAGGGAGAGAGAGTGAGAGATGGAAAGAAAGAGATAGAGAGAGAGGAGAGATAAGGGGAAAGAGGGAGATAGGGAGAGAGAGAGAGAGAGAGAGAGAGAGAGAGAGAGCGATAGAGAGAGGAGGGGAAGAAATAAGGAGCGAAATAAGAGAGATATAGGGAGAAAAGGGGGAGATGGAGAGGTAAAGGAAAAGAGAGAAATAGGGAGAGGGAGAGAGAGAGAGAGAGAGAGAGAGAGAGAGAGAGAGAGAAACTATAGCTACTGTAAGACAGGGTTAGGAGAAGAGGCGGTACAGTAGGTGAGGGGCACACAGATGGGGAGAGAGACTGCAGAAGAGCCCGGCAAAGTCACAGGGAACGAGACACCTCTGCTCTGACATCCATCCCCTATAGGAAATACCAGCTCCCAGCCAGAGTGGAGACACTCGCCATCCGGTCACTCTGTGTGCTCTTCACAAGACACCGGTTAATAGCATCACTTACACAGAGACAGGGCAGTTTCTCATGCTTTATGACTCTTAATGACCTTACCACACAATCACCTCAGCTCTCAGGAATGAAGCTCCTTCTGTTCTACAAACCCACAAGGAACGTTTAAAACAATCATAGGAATGTGAAAGAGAGAGTGTATCCAAGCTGACGTTTACCACAGTTTTGTTCAGTGACACAGCAGTATTTGTGCTGACTGGGTATACGGAGAGAGTCTGAGGAGGAACTGAACCGAACTCAACTGGCCCAGTTATGGCATCTGGGTAGCTGTGTTCCTGATCAGAACCAGATCTGGGCCAGGTGGCAGTGGCTTCAGGTCAGACACACACTGGTGGGGCAGATTGATAGCCTGACAATGGATTATATATTTATATATATTTATATATGAGCTCAGCTGCCATTCAAATTATGCCCCTCCCTTCTCTGCTCCAGAGGCAACAAGCTGTTTGGTTAGAATCGTTTAACGGATCAGTCTGAACCACTATGGTCCAGTCCTATTTACAGAGCCAGGGCTGTGTAGAAATACAAAACACTTGTACAGGTTTGTCCTCCTCTTTTGAGCATACACAGGGAATGCACTAGCAAAAGGACTGTGAGAAGAAATTTGCTGAATTTGACTAGGCTATTGGATTAAAATTGTGGACTCCGTCTTTGAAGGTGTTCCTTTTAATGGCCATTTCTGTGGCGTCCGACAGGGTGGATATAAGCCGGACCACAACCACATCAGTGGCAGAGAGGTTCCCACTCTACCAGTGACCTTGACAGCAGTAAACCAGTTCAGGTGGAGCAGACAAAGCCTGCGCTAACTCTCCAAAAATGTGCACTTTGTGGAGTCAAGGAACAAAGATGGCTATCTTAACTGATCGAAAAGGAAAGAGTTTCTGCTAGCTCTGTTATAAGAGGTGAAAATGCTGCCGTCACAGCATCTGTGGGAGTTGGTCTCCTGACAGTCTGAGTGTCTACTCCGAATTCCTGGATCTGTGGGAGGAATTCTGGGATATTACATTTGTGATATCACAGGCATGGAACAGGAAGTGGTCTGGCATTCAGTACAATCAAAGATTCTAGAATAACCTCCACCTAAATCCTCTCTAGATGTCCAACCCTGGTGCAACGTGAAGAGTTCAAAATATGACCAATACTTTCAAAGACCATGTTGCTCTCAGGTGAAAGATCTGGATCTGAAGATAACAGATATTGCATTGAGAAACAACTAGCCTTCTTCCTGGTCTAACTCTAGCTTTACAACCCAATCTCTACTGGGCTTGCTTACCTTTCACATTGCATAACCACCTACCATCTGGCATGGGGCTAATGTCACTACCATATTGGGAGTGTCCGGTTTCAACCTCCCACCATCACCTGTATTTGGGGGGGGGGTTGAACATGACCCGGACTCAGGCAGTCTGCTAACCTGTGCAATTAACCAGCAGAGAGAGAGAGAGAGAGAGAGAGAGAGAGAGAAAGAAAGAGAGAGACAGACAGAGAAACAAAGGGAGAGAGAGAGACGTGTTCCTGTTCATGGCTCAGCTGTTTCCTGCCACACCCAATGGCTGCTGCTCAGCACAGCAGCTGTGTGTGCAGGAAACAGACAGAGAGAGCACATACACACACACGTACATGTACGCACGCACGCACACACGGGTAGAATCTATAGAGAGTTACCAAACTCTGGTAAAAGATGGAAGGATGTGATGCCTTCCTTCAGCAAGCATTGGGGTCACCATGGACGGGGGCTCCAGCAAGCCATCTGCTCCATAAAGCCATGCTGAGCTGTGCTGTGTTGTGCCCCACCACCGAGTGTCATGTGACTGTCTGCTTAATGACTGAGCAAAGCACAATCATATGATCCATCATTTCAGAAAGGCAACAAACAAAGACCATCAATGGGACTCGACTGGATGAGAAGGACAAAATCTAATTAGGGCGTGTGACCTCAACAGAGCTGTGCAAACATCAGCATTTGGCACATTTCAAAGGGAATGTTTGATTTTGGAAATGGGATAAAGGGCAATGCTAGAACTACAGCAGCCATACTGCACAAACTAACAGGTTTGTTTACTAATACAACTACTGACAAATCTCTATTTAAAAACTGTTGGATAGTTGAAGACTATATCTATATCTATGACTATATCTATACCTTTTTAATCACACCTATTCTAATTCAAATGGTTTGTGGTGACTGAAAAACCCAGAGACGTAAAACAGATGGTCATGTTTCCATCAGGTCTCTGATAGGTAGACACTGATAACGAGGAAGTGCTCCACTGCTGTGACATGCACAGTATAAACATGTGCAGCTGCCAAGACCACCCTTAACCATCCTAACTCAACCAGCCCTAGAGCTGGCATGATGGGCATCATGGACAAACAGTGTCCCCGTTTCCAGGAAATCTTTCCGAGGTGCCAGGCGGTATGCCAGCCATCCTCCTCTTTTAAAGCCATGCATTTGCATGCTGTTTGCATTCAGCTGGAGAGGGCCTCTGCCTGCTCATCCAAGCCCAGGGTCCAGAGGTGTCCGTTTACCGGTCCGGCTTCAGTGCATCACTCAGGGGGGAGAGTAGGGGGCACCACACTTACAGAAGAACCTAGTCCATCAGACAGCACCTCTAACTATATGATACATTAATATTCCAGTATTAACACGATTAAGACAATATTCAGCATAAGATGCTGTCATGTAAGCAGTATTTTCTGATTGCCTTAACCTGAATATGGTCATAGTCGGAATAAGCAATAATCAACTTAAGACATGTGGAGTGTTCCAATCTTAGTCACATTATTGAGGTGCGTTGTATGCATGTGTAACTTAATCACATTATAAAGTCCTATCAGAATTTCTGTGCAGAAACTTTTTACAGAATCAACTGTCTTTGCTAGTAATAATCGGACTATGCTGTGCTACATGTAAAAGGAATTATGAATGGAATATTCTACCAACAACGCATGTAAACCCCATAATCGAATAAGGTCAATAGTCGGAATATTAATGTCCATGTAAACGTAGTCACTCACTGTGTCAAAGACTTTCTAATGAGGAGCCACAGCTCTCAAAAAATCCTCCATAGAAAGGCATGGGTTTAGTTTGTAACGCCAGTTGTCAACAAATACTACCCCTTCCGCAGCCAAAAGTCGACATATGCATACATCGTGCCAATGATGCGATGTGTTGTGAACATTGTACCAACCATTTGTTGTGATCTCGCCACTGGAGCGAGGTTGGTGCTGTGAAGACTTGCGCAAAGGCAATTCTACTCAAAATAGGCTAGATGCCTAAGTGCCCAAAATGCATTGCAATATGGCTGCCGAGTGGAGGGGCTTGCCTAAAAGGACGTTGACTGAGTTATCCAGCCTAATTGAATCATTAAATCATCCTAGACTGATCCTGCAGCTCAACAGGACAGTCAAGGGGTTGATGCACTGCACATGGAACATATAGGCTATACGCTGATCTTTAATTGGACCAAACAGAGAGAGGCTTCTACTAAATAAACACATGTTAAGTCTAGTCCATCAGATAACACCTCTCACTGTGGGAAGTAAAGCAATGTCATGGTGTGAAACACAGGTAACACATGCTAATCTCAACGTATACCCATATTGTACAGAGAAGAACTCCTACTAGGTAAACACATGTAAATGCCATTAAGGCTCTTGGCACCACATTCAGCACGGTATAGGCTCTGTTTCTGGCTCTCGTGTGTCCAAGCCCATGCCTAAGCGGAAAGCTTTTTTGACTTGTGGGTAGCGAGTAAACCACAGTCTAGTCGACTGACAAATAAGTTCGGGAAAAAGCTCTTTCCCCTTCCACCAGTCTGCTGTCTGCCTGAGTCTGCATTACCTGATGCAGAATTATGAGGCGTGAAACATCTCAACCTTTATAGAGAGCCTCTATGAGGCATTCACTTTCACCAAAACAGAGTTAGCATGCTAGTAGGCCTTTTATCAGTGCGAAGGTACTGTGCAGTGCTGTTGTAGATTATAGTCATGTTTTGGGATGCCTTTTAAGTAGTGAGATTGTTACTTTTTTAACAAACACTCGTCATCGCTTTTACAGCAACACTACGGAACAATTTGCCAATTTTTGCCAATTGTTTTATCTTTCGGTAATATCTTATCGGTATTATCTTTCTAATGGAGTTAGATGGTCATATGCTGTCCTGTTGCTCTCATGGTCAGCCTGACTGTGCATCATGTAGTTCCATGCCCCGTCTGGTCGATAAGCACCACTTATGATTAATTTACATACGTTATTTAACATAAAGCTGGTCAGCCTTTTAGAACTCTGTGTTTGGTGCTTTCCAAGTCCCCTACTGTGCTGTAGCTATACAAACAATGTGGAACAGCCAAAGACAACAGGTTATGGATGGATGGATGGATGGATGGATATAGATACTTTATTGATCCCCAGGGGAAATTCAAGATTATGTTATGAAGGTTATATTGTTAGGAAGTGAGCAGCAGTTTAGGAAAACATCAGTAGATGGTCGATTGTCTGACATAGCAGAAAGCTGAGTAATTTCTGGTGTAAGAGACAGAATGACGTGAGGCAGGCTGCAATTGGTAAAGATAGATTATGAGCTCATTATTAGGTGTGTCCCCTTGTCGCCACCTTCCAGCAGCCCTGCCAGCCGGGCGGCAAAACTTCCCCAAAACCGGGCCAGTGGCCGAGCCTGGAGCCAGCAGAGCAGCGGAGGGCAGAAAGGCTGAGCTCGGTAGAACACAGACAAACAGGAAGCATAGCAGGCACAAACAATGTGGCCTCTGCTTTCACCGCCCTCAAAGCGTCTGGAAGAGAAACACACACACACACACACACACACTGCCCACATCTGCCCCAGCACCACCCCTGTCCAGGACACAGCAGGGCCCAGGGCAAGGGTTGTAGCACAGGGGGCCAGGAACACTGGGGCAGCCATGCAACAAGAAGCTGGGTAGCTAGGTAGAGCTGTACAGAGGCAGAACTCACTCCTCAACCCTCACAAAACAAACAAGCAGGCAGGCGACTGAGAGCAGTGATCATAGTTGATCACTTCCATAGCCACTGGGCTCATTAGACTCATTTTCATAACCTCAGTGCCATGTTCTGTGGGTGCTTTAGAATTACCATTACACCTCAACCATGTCAAGTCATGGGTCAAGTTTATCAAGAAAAGACTTATCCTTACTAAGTCAATCAGGAGAGTGTTTGCTTAAAATTCACCTCAGAGAATTTACTGGAACAGCAACCCAAGAGACCCTGCCATTATTTCACATTCGGTCATCAAGACATTTGTCATCAGATTTAGGAGGGGCTATACTTTGATGTTATCCACTGTGAACACAGTCAATCTTTGTTCAGTCTGTGTGCTGCAGTTTCCTGCACTAGAGTTTCCTTAAGACGTGACAAGGACGTTGGGACAGTGGACGTGTCTGTAAATTATGCCCAAGGAATGCGGCTTGTTTTCGTTTCCAGGCCAGTTCCATACCCGGAAGCTGAGCTGTCCTTCACCGGACCATCTGGAGCATTGAAGTGCACTGAACTGGAAACAAAAGCAAAGCAAAGAAGGCCTTGAAGGTCTCCATGAAACAGTGAAAAATAGCATGGTTGGTCCCGCATGGGTTTTTTTCTGATAATATTGTGCTACGTGTCTGTCCAGTACGTAAAGCAAGCACGTCCATAACCCTGAAACGCCTTGAATCAATAAAGACAAAACCAAGAATATAACATGGCCAGGGGGTTATGCAGGAGGCCTAACCTATGTTCAACCTTTACAAGGTTATGCAAGCAACATCCAAATGATAACCAAAGTCATTCTGAAATATACTGAACAAATGTACAACTGCAACACAACACACAAAGCTGATGGGTCCTCTTCAGTCATACTGTCATCCAGCTGCAGCATAGCATACACAGCACAAGCTGTGAGATGGACAAGAGGGCGAAGAATTTCAGTGCTGATTCACCGACTGGTGCAGCAACAAGCAGAGCAGAGCAGAGCTGCTCCCTGTGCCCCCCTGTCAGAGGCCAGGGCACACTCCCAATAGACCACCAGGGCCACTCAAACAGACAGCCTTGGCAGTCTGCCAGAGGCCCTGGTCATAGGGGTCACTGTGACATGATGGTGAGTTCCATGTACTGTAAGGGCCTGGAGAGTTCTAGTACTGGGAGAGAGGCGGGATTCCGACCTCGCAATCAACCAGGCAGATAGAGCTGGAAAGAAAATGCGACTCTAGTGTCATTCTGGAATGCCGTCACAAAACAAACCAAAATGGAACACAATATTTCCTTTTGTCACATTCAAAAACTATGAGCCCATCCTCTTTACAACTTCATATTGATTACTCATACCATCTTACTAAGCTGATGTGGAAAGTGTAGGCGACCTGACAAAACAGAGGCTGTAATGACAGTAGTTACAACACTTAACCTACTCATAAACTTCACGAATGTTTCCATGACAGTGTTATGAACACTGCCATGAAGTGCAGAACGGGCTGATTTGTTAGTGGGTTATTGATGATGATAAACGGTTACATTCCTGGGCTGGCTGACTCACGCCAGAGTAACAAGTTTGCAACTTGTTGAACAAGTTCTGGGGGGCAGTTTTATTACACGTATCTCCGTAACTCACATTTTAAATCATGTATAAGCTATTTTAGTGAAGACCCTCTTGTAAAAATTGAGCTTAATCCATAAATTGACGTAGCCTACCAAACTTTGAGTCTAGACTGGTCGGGTTTGGAGTGATCCAAACGTCTATCCACACGCAAGTATTTTAAACACAATGTCACAAAAGTACTGTACAACGAATCTGACTGTTACGCAAACAAGCATAATGTATGGCTTTCAACAACAGACCAACAACAAGCAACGCAACGCAACATTGGTCATATTCTGTACACAGTGAGTTAGCAAAGTCAAAAGCAGTGTGGTAAACGATACTTACTTTTCACAACAGCCGAAAAAGACATAAAAGAGCTGCTAAATGATCCCCAGAGGTTTCCGTTTAAACGAACATTTCCCCCGTCAGTGTCTTCGTTAATCATATGGTGAATGTACAATCCAGAGAGCAATATTTCGGGCGGAATATGATGGGTTTCCAACTGTACCTGTTGCTGATAGCTCTGTCACAAAAACAACATGGCTGACTATTCGGCAGCCCAGCCAACCCTTGACTGAAATCCAACACTTCGTAATGGGAGGGTCAGCTGTCTGAAAAGCAGGGTAAGTGAGCAGACACTGCCCTCTCTCTTTCTGTAAGGGCGAAAAAGTGTGTTGGCTTAAAAGTTTTGGTTGCACTTCTGTTTTGAAATCCATAATAATATTAAAAGTGGTTCTCATCGCTATACCATTTTGACAGACCCGTTTTCCTGATGCATCGAAATATTAAAATGTTTCAAATGCCATCTCTCCAAAATTGCATGGTAAGAAAAGACAAAGTTGATAGCGAATTTTGCATTAATGGCATCATCAGAAAATAGGCCTAGCCTCCTCTAGATGGATAGATAGATACTTTATTGATCCCCAAGGGGAAATTCATGGTCTCAGTAGCATACAGACATCACACACAACATTCACTAACAGCAGAAAAAGTAATAAAAAGTATATAATATATATAAAACAACTAAGTAATAAGGACAGTAGTACTTGCCAACGACAGAGGAAGAAGCGATATCACAGCATAGTGCAATAATGATTAGGCCTATATATGTTGTTAGACAGCATTGCTTTATTTTCAAATAATTTTCAAATAATTGCAATATTGTGTTTAACACGCTAGCCTACGTTTGTAGCCTCTTACATCCTCCTGGACATTTTGTAGACGTCGACCACAATTTCAAAGGGATGATGGTATTAATACGCAAGGTGGCGCCAAACGTCCTCAAATTGAGCGGGCCACTAGTTTCCAATGAATGAGCTGAGACTTCCCCGGATAGATGTCAGGAAGCCCACATATCAGCTGAGAAAGAAAACAAATTTCCAGCGGTACCCTGAGTGAGTGCATGGCCAGGGACATCTAAAGCGCGCCGTCCACAGAATTCACCTCACCAGATCAAATCAGTCGTAAGTAAACCTAGTCAGTTTTCTTTACAGACTGATGAGGATAAAGAAATACTCTTTGTACGGTTTAGCGTTCCATATCTGTAAAAGAAAAGCCATTTTGGCCGCTTTTCGATATGCTGCTAACCAGCCAGCTAGCTCTTAGCTCATGTTACATTGCGATGTTAGCTTGCGATGTTAGCTTGCTCGTCTGTCATTTAGGAGCCAGGAACGACAGCTCCAGTGCTGAATCTGCTTAAGGTCAACAACTGGAGCTCATCAAGTGATGTTTATTTTCGGAATTTAGAAGTCAGTCACACTGTTTCAATCACGTTTGTGTAGACTTATTTTGCAATAGATATGGACATTTTTACCATTTGGCAACCGCATGTAGCCGTCGTGTTGGTCGTGAGCTGAAAGCTAACGTTTGACATAACGTTACATGAAGGCATACGTTGACATGCAGAAAGCATTACTATTGGGTTCGTTAAATTTACGCAGTTAAGTGTTGCTTTCCTTTTACATCAGTTGCAGAATTCTGTTCGTGTCATGCCATGGTTTCCATTGGTCGCTCAGTTTTCAAGCTAACATTACAGTATTTCTTGTTACAGTGTAACGTCTGCCCTGTAATACGCTACATGTCAGTAATGTATCTACTGTAGGCTACTGTATGTAACGTACTAATGTAACGTCAAGTTAGCTAACGTCATGCTTAGCATGGATGCATATTAAAGATATGACACCCGTTACGTATTGACAACCAGTATTGAAGCCTGATCGTGTGTGTTTCTTCAATGCAAAATAAGCACACACTTGCGTGTGGTTAAATAACGCCGCCAAAATGACAGCACATGAACATGGGTGTATTGGACATTGTTTTTTGTGTGTCAGGACAAGATGAACAACTAACTCATCTTATTAGCCAACACAGGCCTACATATTTCAGTGACAGCTGCGATATACGCATTCCTAGGCTCAATATTGGACAGAATATGTGGTGACATGAACCAGAGCTTTAGATAGTTTGGTGCTTCTAGGCCGGGTAACTAATGTCAATTCATGTGCCTATGAAAGTGCCCTCTATATACAACCCCCAACACACCCCGTGTTGCTGAATGATTGTTCCACTTAAAGTTACTTGAAGCCTATTTTTACCTGTCTTTTCCTTGAGTCTTGTCTAGAGACCCAAGTGATTTTTTTTAACCCTTACTTTGGTCCGAAAATAGAGTGACCTAGTTTTTCTTGTCAGTGTTAATATCTTATTAATTACTAATAAATGTGAAAAAATAAGGGAGGGGCTGCACAATGTGTTCTGCTCCATTGTGCTACAGTGACTGCCCTTTGTCTGATTAGGTCATTCATTAAAAGTATTTTTTTTTCACCACTTTCTAGAAGATGTTCAAGTGTTATCAAGTTCATGGGGTATGGCAGGCTATAGATTTGTAATTTTGTATTCTAAACAAGTCCCGACTTCTCCAAGTCATACAGACCTAAACCTGAGCCCACAATAAAGGACCATATTTGGAGAGCTAGAGGAAAATTACCCCCTTTGACTGGATGTTATGATAGCCTTTGCTAAAGCGAGGCAGTAAGGAGAGAGTGTGCCAATGTCAGTGCACACCAGATGCAACAATGGGAGTTTGGCCAAAGCTCTTGTGATGTAAACAACCTCAGCAGCGCTGACCCAGACGCAAATCCTGTTCCCATGGCAACTCTTGAAAATTACCTCTCATTGTTTTTTTCGTGGAATCTTGCCCACAAGGCGTTTGAGCCGACACCTTTCTTCCCCAAATCTCTCCTCCCCACCCCAGCCACAGGGATGGCTGTAAACAGGCCCTAACCTGGGAGGGTTTGATATTGTTGATGTTGACGTGAGGTTGTGCCAGCTGTGCGGTTGGGAAGAGTGCTTTTCCCATCAAACCTGTTTGCTGAGACAATGCCAGCACCTCACCACCAGTCACCACTTCTGATAGGCTACGTACACGAAAGGCTCTTGAGTCAGCTAATTTATTTCGGGTGGAGCGTCAGCTGTGTTGTAACGCTGACACTGAATATCTTGTTTGTCCAATAATAACAATTTTAACAAACGCATAAATCCTTCTTTATTGTAACGTGCTGATTCACTAGGTGCAACACCCAACTGAAAGCTGTTTTAGACAAGTATGGCTTAATGGCATTTTTAATATGTCATAAGAAAGATGTAGACTGACAAAAACAAACGGTGTAGACAAAATGCTTTTCTTCATGGCATCTTGAGAGGGATGCCTATTTTTAGCATTTACCCAGGGAGTCATTAAAAACACAACATCAAAAACAAATCTCTTATGCCCTGGCTGTCTGCAATTAGCAAGAGTCTTGAGAACCCATTGGGAACTGCTCCCAGCAAGCAGCTCTCAGAGATGGGCACGACTGGGTTGGGTTGGGCCCTCACCTGCACCTGTAATCATCTGTGTGGAGTTGCATAAGGTGTTGGTGTTGCACTGGCTCGTTTGTGTGTGTGTGTGTGTGTGTGTGAGAGAGAGATATCACACTAGGGACTTTTCCAGGAGGCTCCCTCAGAGGATAATGAGTATGGGGAAACACAAAGGCACACATGAATCACAACATGCACAGCAGCATAACAGCTACACACACAAGCACACACGCACATGCGTGCACACATCACACACACACACACAAAAGGAAGTGAGTTGAGGTGAGTCAGATGACAAAATGTGGCAGAAAGGGAGACTATTTGAAGAACATGAGTAGAGTGTGTGTGTGTGTGTGTGTGTGTGAGTTCCTGTGTGAGAGGGAGTTAGAGAGAGAGAGAGAGATGGATGTTCTTAGTCAGACGGAAAACATGATAAGACCCATGGGTGTGTGAATGTCTGAGTGTGTCTTAGCTGTGTTTGTGACACCGGTGAAGAGGGGGTATTGAGGGCTGCTGTTACGAGTTATGAGGGGGTGATGGGGGCTGCTGTTAATAGCAGCTTTATTGATCTCCTCCTTTGAAGGCTGCCTGTAGATGTCTACAGCTGACTCATCTCACAAGCAGGACTTCTCATCCATGGCTGCCTATAAGATGGATGCATTGTAATATTGCTTAATGATAAGGCCAGTAGACACCTGCTTAAAGAGGCAGATTGACTGGCGTCATGATGCAGTCCCAGCAAACAGTAAGGTTTTTGCCTGATGAGTTTGTGTGGTCAGTTCTGAAAGGGAATTTTTAAGAAGACTAGTCACCAGGTCCGTGTTTAGCAAAGTGTAACATTGTCATAGAGGGGCCACAAAAGCAAGTCCTCGTTTGCGGGCTGACAGGGCAAACCATTGAGCCGGAGTGTTCTCCTGAAGTGGACCTGAGTGGTCCTTGCCCGGCCCATGTAGCTTATGATTGGGCTGGTATGGGTTTTGGTGCTCATCTTTGATCTGTGTTTCTAACCTGTGCTCTATGTTGCTAACACCAGATGCAACAATTCCTATTATCTTTTTAAATCCTCTTTAAATCACCAGATGCAACTATTCCAATTATTTATCTTTTTAAATCCTCTTTAAATCACCAGATGCAACAATTCCTATTATTTATCTCTTTAAATCCTCTTTAAATCACCAGATGAAGCTATTCCAATTATTTATCTTTTTATTTAGATTTGTATTTGTTTGCCTCACCTGTAAAGCACTTCGAGTCAACACCTGTTGTTTTTAAATGTGCAAATAAAGTGACTTGTCTTGACCCTGTGCTGCTGCTGACATTTGCTGTGCTGCACTGAAGGCTGTGTTGTTCATGCTGCCCTGAACTGTACTGTTGGCTGCATTCGTGTCTGTGCTGTTGTTGGCTGCATTCGTGTCTGTGCTGTTGTTGGCTGTGTCCGAGCCTGTGGCCTCTGTCTGTGTTGTGGCTCTGATCCGTTCACCACCTGTGTTCGGTGCTCTTCCCTGCTCACCTTTGCTGTGCTGGACTGAGGGCTGAGGGCTGGGGTCATGGCTGTGCTGCTAACTGCTGTCGTTCACTGCTAACCCATTCTGGTACTGACCTCTGCGCTGTGATGGATTCTATGCTGCTAACCCATTTTTGTAGTACTGATCTCTCTGTGCTGTGATGTGCACTAATGCTGCTGTCCTGTGCTCTTTGGTTCTGGCCTCTGTGCGGTGACGTGTTCTCTCTATGCTGCTGCTAACGGTCGACTTTGCTTTGTCCTGTCCTGTGCATTGTACTGTAGTACTGACCTCTGTGCGGTGACGTGTTCTCTCATTGTGCTGCTGCTAACATGCACTCTTTGGTTCTGACCTGTGTTGTGTGTGTGTAACATTGACCTCTATTGACCTCTGCTGTGCCTTGAACTCTATGCTGCTGCTGACCTGTGCTCTGTGTAGATAGTGTGCGTGTGGCTTCACATTCCTATTTCCAGTCACATATTTCCCCTTATCATGTTCCAACTCTGTGAATGATCTCTGGGCTGTCTTGCCAGGCTCTTTTTGGCTTTACATGTGTGGTCTTTTGCTATGTTGTGAAAGTCATAAGTCATAAATGTGTGTGTGTGTGTGTGTGTGTGCCTGCATGTAGAAAGATAGATAGATAGATAGATAGATAGACAGACAGACATACATACATACATACATACATACATACATACACACATACACACACATACATACATACATACATACATACATACATACTTTATTGATCCCCAAGGGGAAATCGTGTGTGTGTGTGTGTGCGCACTCCTCCACCTTCTGTTTTGATGAGGTTAGAGTTGTCAATTGTATGGTCCAGCTGACCCTTCAATGTAATAAAAAATAAATATAAAAACCTCCATTACAGACTGCATATAGGCCAGTATCACAATAGATTTACAGTATTGCAACTGCAGTGTTACGGTCAGAGTTGTGTAAGTCTTCTAACTGCAGTATGATGATATCTCCATTCGGCAGATGGCAGGAGCTGTGCTCTCAGCCCACTGCAGAGAAACCACGGCACTGCCATGAACCAGATGAACCGTGAGCACTCATTTAAAGAGGCCTAAAGTTATAATTAAGATAAACACACGCAGGAGTTTATACTCTTCCTCCACTCTCCACAAGACTCACAATAGAAAGTCAGGAAACGCACCAGTCTGTGCAGTGATTTAATTAGTTAACACACACACATCGTTGGCAGATAGGGCTGGACAGAGTGACACACACACACACACACACAGTTTTACTCAGGGGTTTTGAGTCAGAGTGAGACTCCACTTGTGTTTTTAGTGGTATTGTTTTCATTGTAAGGAGAACAGAGGGATGCTAATGGAATGATGCCAGACCTGTTCCTCTGAAAGTTAGCAATTCCTGTTTAATCAGGCACAGATTAGACTCTGCAGCGGAGACTGCGAGTGTGTGAGTGTGTGTGTGTGTGTGTGAGTGAGAGAGAGAGAGAGTTTGCCTAGTGAAACTGCATTTAACTTGAGGCAGACGTAGGCCAGTGCTCTTTACCACCGACTGATGTCTGCTACATCTATGTTCTGCAGCCAAATGGAACATTAGCAGTGCATAGTGTTCTCATTTGGAGTTTACCTTTACATTAGTTGACACATTGTAACTCGTTAATTGTCCTATCAGTGAGCCTGGCTGAACAGGTGTAAATGTGAGCCTTCTCTGCCTGTAGTTTTTAAGCTACTACAATTAGCTCCCAATAATAATCAATAGTTACACCATTAACTGGCTACACCAGGCGCAAGAGCACTAGTCTTCTAAAACTCTTTGTTCTGCAAACGGAATGCTTGGTGTAGCCTGTTAAGCAAACTCAATATGCGGTGGGTTATTTTATGCACATGTGATGTGATGGGATCTGGAAAAAACAATCACAGGTTAAAAATCCTTGATTTCTGCTCTGTTTCAATACCGTTTCAACCCTCTCTGGTAAAATTGAAAAAATCCTGGATGTTGCTAGGATGGTATCAGAATCATAAGTTGGTAAAATTTCACCACGTGATGGGTTTTCCCAGATCCCATCACATATGCTTACATTAGCAATCAGCATTCATGCAGTTTTTGGCGACGTTTCCCTTGGTGTATGTGTAAGAAATAGGCAAAAAATACACAATAAGTTATGATAACCAAGAATACACACATTGTACCAGTTTCTTGGGCATAGATTAAGCCTGTTCTTCAATGAACATTAATGAAGATCTTTTAGTCTAAACTAAGGCTAAGTTGAATCTACAGGAAACCATCCCAGTAAGATTTCAGGCTGTAGCCCTGATAATGCTAAAGGACATTTAGGACGCGTAGGACTCGTCAGGCAAACCAACAGCCTTATTCTCTCTCCCAGCAGCCAGCCAGCCAGGCACCAGGTACCGGGCAGGAGAAAGGCCAGGGCGTGTCTCTCTGAGCTGCATGGTCATCAGCCCCAGCAGCCAATGGACGAGGGACAAGCTCAGGGCGAGGAGCCCGTAAGGCGCGGTCAGGGAGGAGCGGACCTCCTCCACAACCGCGGCGACCACCCAGTGTCCGTGTCGGTGCCGGCGTCAGGCCTGCACAGCCCGGACGAGAACCAGAACCAGCTGATGGAGGAGGGCGAGGAGGTGGTGCGGGGATCGCACGGGAGGAGGAGCCAACTGCTCGAACAGCAGGACTCCGTCAACAACAACGGCAGCTGTGAGGAAGAGGAGGAGAGGGTGGGGGAGGAGGAGGAGGACAGCTCCAAAGTGGAGGAGGAAGGTGAGGAAGAGGACAGTAACAGCAGAGCCTTCTCACCGGATCCTGACAGCCAAATCAGAGACTCTTCCTCTTGTAGTCCTACAGGTAAAAAAAAACATGCAATGTCTACTAGCACTAAAGGTTTAAAAATACAATCACACTGGTTACAATTAACCATCCAGCTGATGGACCAACTGCTAAAGCACACAGTGGCCAAGTTAAAGGGACAAAAGCACACGTTCCTCAGGTGAAAGTTGCACCACACTCACACACACCTACACCCACACACACCTACACACACACCTACACACACACCCCTACACACACCCCTGCACACACACCTGCACACACACCTGCATACACCTACACACACACCTACACACACACCAGGAGATAGAGAACTGGAACAGGTAGAGCAGGTGACAGTACAGAGAGCACAGGTAATATACGTTAGACCTCTGGTAGTCCCGGCGATACATCACACATTTAGATAGGTGAAGCAAACACATAGATTCCAACAGGTAAATCAGGTATGCAGTCCATACAGTGCAAATACACAACACCTTGACATTGTTTAATCAAGTAGTTCTAGCTAACATGCATATCACGCATAACACACAGTAGATCACTTCACACCTACTGAACCTCTCCTCATCTTCAGATAAAGCACCCATTCCAAGATAACATTGAACGCAGCCATAACTCTATGATCCCAGATTCTGATATATTTCTACCCTCCCTCATACATAATTAGCTCAATGGCATCGCTTATAGAATACCTTATGCTTATGTGTTGCAACCAGCTATGCGCACGTGTAGAGGTCAGCCTTTGAAATCCGTGGATTATTGCATTACCCTACTTGTGAGCTGTAATTCAGATTGAACCATTTTTGAAAAAGGAGCCTCGTTTTACCCAAGCTCTTCTGCATCTTGTGCATTGCGTGAAGAGAGTGTCCTATTTCTTTTTTTCTCAGCTGATGTTATGGTTGTCTTCTTTATCCTGTAGAGTTGAGCAGTTTGGTGGCCTCATGTGCTGTGATCGGGAGAACAGCTGATGCACATAAAGCCACCACCAGCTTGGGTCTCACCAGAGATGTCTGTAATGCAGAGAGCTACTCTGTATGTCTGTGTTATGGTTATTTATCTATATGGTTCTCTGTTTACTTTTTATATTATTATTTACTTTTATTTATTATTTATCTGCCACTTGAAATGCCCTCAGAGAAACACCGTCCAGAAAACAATTTGTCCACATAGATTTTGAAGACTAAGGGTGACCAGGTGGTGGACTAGCACAGAGGGCCTTTCTGTGTTTTTGTGGCTGCCATGAAACACAGTGCAAGACTATATGACATTCATTTTTAAGGAAACTCAACAAAAGAGTGTGTGTATGTGTGTGTTACTCTGTGCACTTGTGTGTGTGTGTGTGTGTGTGTGTGTGTGTGTGTGTGTGTGTGTGTGTGCGCGTGTGTGTGTGTGTGTTACTCTGTGCACGTGTGTGTGTGTGTGTGTGTTACTCTGTGCACGTGTGTGTGTGTGTTTTACTCTGTGCACACGTGTGTGTGTGTGTGTGTGTGTGTGTGTGTTACACTGTGCACACGTGTGTGTGTGTGTTACTCTGTGTGTGAGTGTGTGTGTGTGTGTTCGTTACCCTGTGTGTGTGTGGGGTATAATGTGACGGGTCAGTGAGTGCAGTCAGTGCAGCATTTCCCTGGTGTTGCTTAATCATCTCTTATGTGGCATCCTGGCGGTCACCTCGGTAACGCTGTTGCTAATCACCCCTGAGCTGATCAGAGGCAACCAAGGGCTGATAAGGCCTCTGTCCCTCCGTCTTACTGACCATAAGACTCGTCTTGCTGTGTGGCCAGTCTGGCATGCAGTCCTGGAGCTAACTTTACAGAGGCCGTGGAGATGAGACGTCTTTTTTTGGACTGTGGTCTGTGAGTGTCCTCTACTCTCTCTTTCCCTGCAGCATTCTGGTTTTTGATTGGGTGTTTTACTTCAGGCGTCGTCACACTGAGGGGTTTGTTAATCAACAGTTGAAAAAGCATTTCACAGTTGCTTTCGTGGTCACTAATTAATTACACTTCACAGGATTGTGGAACCATTTTTGAATGTGTATTAAAACCATGAAGTGTTGCAGGCAGTTCTGTATAAATATGAAGCGCTCTGTTGATGTGAATCACTGCACTTATTTAATAGAGTTATTTAGTTCATAGAGCTTTTATATGGAAGAGCCTCTGTGAGAAGGCCCCTGAAGGTTTGTGTTCTTCAGGGTGGTGTGTTCATCAGTGCGGTATCCAAGAGAGAGATGACTCAGACCGTATTGTAAACAAAAATGCCAAACAGATACTCCAACTATGTGAAAGCCTAGGTCTCCTCATAGCTAATGGTAGAAAAGGGTGACTCTGGGTAGGTTCACCTACTGCTCCCATCTCTGCAACAGCATTGTAGACTATGCTATTACTGATGTTGATCAAAGTTTAAAATATGATATATATATATGTATAAATATGAAGCGCTCTGTTGATGTGAATCACTGCACTTATTTTATTATAGTTATTTTATTAGAGTTATTTAGTCCATAGAGCTTTTATATGGAAGAGCCTCTGTGCTTGAGAAGGCCCTACAGGGCCGAAGTGTTTGTGTTCTTTGGGGTGGTGTGATCATCAGTGCAGTATCTTAGAGAGAGAGAGAGAGAGACATAGCTGACATACATCTCATACACCTCATTCCACTCTGGCCGTTCCTCCCCAGCCCTCGCCCACGGCCCCAGATCTTAACAGGGATAACTAGCTGACATAGCTCCCCTGCGGCCTAAGCATGTGGATATGCTCATTGCCTCTGTGGCTGGAATGTGCACTTGCATAGGGTGGTGCCACATCACAGGTGGAGATGGGGGGGGGGGGGGTAAGAGAACCCAGGGAAACACAAGTGATGACCACTGCCTTTAAACTGTGGCTGTTGCCTCTTTAGGTAGAACCCCCCCAAACACACACAAACACACACACACACACACACACACACACAATCCCTCTCACAGACACCCCCCAAACACACATCACACCTTGTGCATCTTCACTCTGCTGTATCTTGTGTGATTCTAGTCAACCAGACCAATGACTGTATATTACTGTACTGTAGATCCAGTGATACATTGGCACAGACAGACTGGAAATGATAGAGCATTCAGAGCAGAGAGGGCTGGAGCACTGACAGTGGAGGGGTGTCAGAGAGAGGTTGCGGAAGTGTACAGTAAGCAGCTTCTCAGATAACCTGTATGTTTCGTGTGTGTGTGTGTGTTTGCAGGTGTTGAGGAGCTGGTGAGCAGTCCCGAGGAGTGTCCACAGGTTGGCAGTGTAGAGGTCCATGCAGAGGAGGGGGATGCCCTGAGGCCGACGGGAGGTGGTCTCCCCGGCTCCTCACCTGCCCCTGCGCTTGACCTGGGGGAACCCTGTGACAACGCCCTGCTGCCTCACCGCCTACACCAGGTCTCCGTCACACCACCATTAGTCAATTTAATTCACTATAGCCCAACGTTACTTTATTCTTCACACATACTCTCCATCTCCCTCTCTCCTCCCCTCTCTCTCTCTCTCCTCTCTCTCTCTCTCTCTCCTCCTCTTCTCCTCTCTCTCTCTCCTCCTCTTCTCCTCTCTCTCTCTCTCCTCTCTCTCCTCCTCTGCTCTCTCTCTCTCTCTCTCTCTCTCTCCCCTCCTCTTCTCCTCTCTCTCTCTCTCTCTCTCTCTCTCTCTCCCTCTCCTCTTCTCGTCTCTCTCTCTCTCTCTCTCTCTCTCTCTCCTCTCCTCTCCTCTCTCTCTCTCTCTCCTCTCTCTCTCTCCTCTCTCTCTCTCTCTCTCTCTCTCTTCTCCTCTTCTGCTCTCATCTCTTCTCCTCTTCTGCTCTCTCTCTCTCTCTCTTTTTCTCTTTCTCTCTTTCTCTTGATACTGTCCTTTGTGCCTCCCTCTCTCACTGTGTCTTTTCTACTGCCATCTTTATTCTTCTCTCCAGACCTCTCACCTGCTCTCAGTCACCCTCAGTTCAGTTCAGTTCAGTTCAGAGTTGCTTTATCAGCTTTACCAAAGCACAAAGAACAGTAAACGCAACACTGACTGGGGGAAAAATAGAACAACCTTGAAATGTCGATATACAGGGAGACAGAATGAACAGTAACAGGAGAAGTCCAGGTCCAGCACCAGGTGTCTGTCACACCACCATTGTCCACTCTCTCTCTCTCACTCACTCACTCACACACACACTCACACACACACACACACACACACCTCACACACACACACACACACACACTCACCACCACTCACACACACACACTCACACTCACACTCACACTCACACTCAACTCACACATCACACACACACACTCTCACACACACACACACACACACATGCATTTCCTCTGGTTCCTTTCTCCTCCAGTTCTGTCTTTCCTTGGCTGTCATTCTAGCCTTGTTCTGTCCTCTGTCTCTCGGGCTGCCATTATGTATAGCGTACTCGAGGCTCCATCTGTCCCTCCCTCACATTCCCTCTCCACTTTATTGCTGTCCTCTATCATTCCAAGTGTGTCACTCTGTCTGTGGTTCATTTGGCCTCCTTCCCCTTTTTTGATTGTTTAGATTTTCTTCTCTTTCTCCATCCCTCTCTCTCTCGCTCTCTCTCTCTTGCCATCTCTGTTCTGTCCATTCAGTCTAATGAGCCTGTGGCAGTATATTGTTCATTGAAATATGTAGGTTCTTTCTCCAGGTATGTGGTGTGTGTGTGTGTGGTTGAGTGAGAGAGAATGTTGTTTGTGAAAGGAGTATCTTCTCTTTAGCCATTAATTAAACACAATGATCTGTGTTAAACAATTGAACAAATGAACAATTGTTGAGAATTGCTTTAAAACTTAAACTGTTTACCATATTGTTAGTCACTTTGGCTAAAAATGCGGTCAGCCAAATGTAATGTAATGTAATGTAATGTAATCTGTTTAATGGCCTGTTGCCTGCAGCTGAGCCCACTGAAGCTCACTGATTGGCTGTGCAGTGCTGAGCACTGAGGTCTCCATGATTCAGTGATGCCGAGGGAAGTTTTTAAACGCTAGTGCTGCTGCTGGCCGTGAGCTCCTCATCACTCTGCACCATGTGTGGTGTGCAGCCAGCAGTGATGTCATACAAGCCAAACGCTTCATTTCCTGATTTGTGCACTCCAAGCCAGGCCTGGTCTCCCAGGGCTCAACATGAGTCGTGTCATTTGTACGCCTCAGTTGTCAAGGGCAACGTTCTACCTGAGTGGAGCGTTGGCATGAGCTAAATACCTTCAGTCACTGCGTTTATACACAGTTACTCAAATGTGGAGACCCGTATCAGGGTGCTGTGTTGTATGTGAGTATAATAATAATAATAATAAGCTTTATTTGTTTTAGCACTTTGCATACACAGAATGCAGCTCAAAGTGCTTTACATTTGAAGTGCTTACAGTACATTTGGAGCTACTCCGCTTAGCTTGTGGAGCACTTTTGGCACAATTAAAAGATTAGCATGGGAAGATCTAAGGTTCCTTTGTGGTTGATAAGATATTAAAAACTAAAAAGATATATGAAGGTGCTTTTGCCATTCAGAGCTTTGTAAGTAATTAACAGAACTTTAAAATTGTATAGGAACAGGGAGCTAGTGCAGTTCAGCTAACACAGGGGTGATGTGCTCTCTCTTCTTGGTCTTAGTTAAAAGTCTAGGAGCAGAGTTCTATATGAGTTCCAATTTCTTTATATGCTTTTTTGGAAGACCAGTAAAAAAGTGAATTGCAGTAATAATGGACTAGTTTCTCTGCATCTTGTTGAGTTGGAAAAAAAAAACACACTTGGCAATGTTTCTCAGGTGGAAATAAGCTGTCTTGCCGTATGCAATCTCTTGTTCCTCAGGGGTAAATATTTAAAAAGGGACAGAGAAAGGGAGGGCAGGATGTTTGTGATTTTTGTGAGATAAAGATAAACATCATCAAATTGCAGGATAGTGCTGGTGAAGTTCCCACTGTGACCAGGAGGGGGTGCTACCCCCTCAGTGGCCTCAGGTCTAAGAAGAGAATGCCTGATGTTTCGGTTGGCCTCCAGCAGGCTCTTTCTCTCTCTCTTTCTTTCTCTCTTTCTTTCTTTCTTTCTTTCTTTCTCTCCCTCTCTCACTCTCTCCACAGAGTGTAGTTAACCATTAACCCGGGCGACTGGACTGAACTGCCTCGGTCATCCCTCTCGTCACTATCTTTTCATATACACACATTTGGCTTTCTCTTTTGTATCTATTTCTCTGCTTCTCCCTCTTTCCTCCGACTCCTCTCTCTCATCTCTCTCTCCTACAATCATACAGTATATTTAGTTTCTCTCCTTGTCATCTATTTTCGATTTCTCTCTCTTCTATCTCTCTATTCCCCTCTCTCTCGCTCTCCTCTCTCTCTCTCTCTCTCTATTCCCCCCTCTCTCTCCTCTCTCTCTCTCTCTCTCGCTCTCTCTCTCCTCTATTCCCCCCCCCTCTCTCTCTCTCTATCTCTCATTCTCATTTTCCTCCCTCCCTCTCCTTCCCTCCCTCTTTTCTCTTCTTTCCATCTTTCCTCCCCCTCTCCTCTCTCTCTCTCTCTCTCTCTCTCTCTCTCTCTCCCCCCTGGCTCTATACTAATTCCGCAGACTCCCAGGCTCTCCAGATGCAGAGCAGAGACAAAAAGAACGGGTCTTTTCTGACATCGCGTTTCCACAGTCATGACGTTCTGTTTCGCTGTAATCACACCCTGATGTGCCGTGATGCCCTAGCCTGAAAATACCACATCTCATATTGCTTAACTTTAATTCTGTTTCTCTTCCGTGTTGTCCATTTCTGGAAGGGGAGACACAGTGTGTGTGTGTGTGGTGGTGTGGTGTGTGTCTGTCTTTCTCTCTTTCATTGCACTGCCCCCATTTGCACATGTTTTCTGGCACCTTGCACACATGCATGAACTACAGTACGTGATTCATGTTTATGTAAAACAGCCCTAGTGAGTCTGCGGTGTGTGAGGGGGAAGGATTGAGAGTGAGAAGGAGAGAGAAAGAGAGAGGGGGAGAGGCAGATGAATTGAGAGAGAGAGAAAAAGAGAGAGATAGACAGAGCAAGAGAGAGATGAATCGGTTGAAAGAGGGAGGTCACTCCCCTTCTCTCTACTCCACTCCCACTCTCTCCGGCTGTGTGAGCCGCTCTTGTCTTGTGCCGAGCTGGTCTGTGTGAGCCGAGTGCAGTTTGAGCCTGTGTGCTCTCAGTCCTTAGTCCTCCTGGACCCTGGACACACTCAACCTGCCTCTCTCACACAGCATTCGCTCGGCTCTGACCCGCACACACACACACACACACACACACACACACACACACACACACACACACACACACACACACGTAGGTATTACCTCTCACTTGGTGAGTGGATTATTTGATTGATATGTTGTTAATTTGCTGCAATGGAAAATAATGTATTGTTTAATAATATGTTTTTTTTTTTCTCTCTCTCTCTTTGTTCCTAATTTTCTCATTTGCAGATTGCTGAAGCCTTAGTCCGTGAAGAAGATTGTATCCTTACCAGACTGTGTGTGTGTCTGTGTGTGTGTGTGTGTGTGCATGTGTGCGCTCGTATGTACAGTATATGTTTAGTATGTATGTTTATGTGTAGTACTGTAGTGTGTGTGTGTGTGTGTGTAGTGCATGTCAATGAGTCACCTCACATGTCGTATGGTATTTTGTCTGTAATTATGTTCCATTAGGCCATGACGGAACACATAGCAAATGTCAGTGTGTGTGTGTGTGTGTGTGTGCAGCCACGGCAGCTGTCTCTGCTGTCTGTGGACGCGTGCATGCGCGTGCTTGTTAAACTCCTTCAGGCTACGATGCCTCCTTGAGGCGCTATGGAGATGCACTTCACCTTTTGCCCTCTGGTGGCACAGTACGGTAAAGCACCCCCAGCAGCCGGCCCTTTAATCCCATTTGCTCAGGCTTTGACCTGGAGTTTTGGGTTTCAGTGGGATCTGGGGCTCCTCTGGGCCAGATCTGGCCTGCATCTGGGCGTCTCGTGATGGAGGTGGCAGCGGGCGGTGAGAGGGTACGGGGGGGGGTGGGGGTTGGCTGGGCATGCATGTCTTGAGGGGACTGGGAGCAGTTAAACCACAAGGCTTAACTCAACCTTGGGCTGACTGGAGCCAGAGGGACACACAGAGACTCTTATGTTTATGGATGTCACTGTGAGATAATCCCACACTTTATATTCCACTCAAACTGAAAGAGTTTGACTGTGTGTGTGTGTGTGTGTGTGTGTGTGTGTGTGTGTGTGTGTGTGTATTTGTGGCCTCAACCACCCACAGACATATGGGAATCATGTCTTTCACCATTATGGTGTATGGTCTAGACATGAGCATTGCTTCTCTGAAGATTTTTAAAGGCAGCCTGTCTTGTTTTGTGGTCAGTTTTAAAATTGCAGGGCAAGCAGAATTACTTTATATGTTTTTCTTTTCTGAAGTGTCTGGGTGTCTGTCAGTTATTCCCCCTCACTACAGTGTATAAAAAAACAACAAAGTAACAGAACAGAAGGGACCTTGGAACACTCGTGTGTGTGTGTGTGTGTGTGTGTGTGTGTGTGTGTGTGTGTGTGTGTGTGTGTGTGTGCACGCGTGCGTGATTGTGTGTATGTAATTATGTGCCTTAACGTGGTGTATGTGTTCAGATGAGCGGGCTATCCGCTTCATTCAGCTAGAGCGACTGTACCACGAGAGACTTCTGGCCAACCTGGCTTCCCTACAGGAACAGTGGGGTAAGTGCTCCAGTCCTCTACCTCTCTCTCCCTCTCTCTTTCTCCCTGCCATGCTCTCTCTGCTTGTGTGTGTGTGTGTGTGTTGCAGGATTCAGGAGAGGGTAGTTGGGGGCCTCTGGGTCAAGGACTTCCTCCTCCACTGTGTGTGTGTGTGTGTGTGTGTGTGTGTGTGTGTGTGTGTGTGTTTGAGTGACGCACACAGACTGTTGATTTAAGAATTATAAATGGCTTGTCTGTGTGTGAGAGCCATCATCAATGTGTGTGTGTGTGTGTGTGTGTGTGTCCTGGAGAGTTGGAACCTGTTCCTGGGACCTCTTTAGTAGAGAACATCTTAGACTCTCATTACAGCCGCCATTGCTCAACACGCAATGATGATAGTCGGGGGACTCTCTCAGCCTTACCCAGACTAAGAAAGTCATCAGGAATATGGCTGACTCAGGGGCACGCAGTTATCCCAGGCTGGCCAATCTGTTCTTCACCAGCATGATTTATATCTTTCTCTCTCTCCCCCTCCTTCTCCCTCTCCCATCCCCCTTTTTGCCTGTCACTTCTCCTCTTTCCGTTTAACTCAATCATTCTCTCTCTAACACACATCACTCTCTCTTTCCTCTCATTTCTCTCCTCCTCTTCTTCCTGTCTCATTCTTTCTCTTTCTCTTCTCACTTTCTCTCTTTGTCCCTCCTTTCTCTTTCTCTCTCTCTCCCTTGTTCTTCCTCTCTCTCTCTCCCCCACCTTTCTCTCTCTCCCCCTCTCCCTTGTTCTCTCTCTCTCTCTCTCTCTCTCTCTCTCTCTCTCTCTCTCCCCCACCTTTCTCTTTTTCTCTTTCTCTCTCTCTCTCTCTCCCCCACCTTTCTCTCTCTCTCCCCCTCTCCCTTGTTCTCTCTCTCCCCCACCTTTCTCTCTCTCTCTCTTTCTCTCTCTCTCCCCCTCTCCCTTGTTCTCTCTCTCCCCCACCTTTCTCTCTCTCTCCCTCTCTCTCTCTCTCTCTCTCTCTCTCTCTCTCTCTCTCTCTCTCTGCCCCCCACCCCCACCCCAGAGTGCAGATGGAGGTGTGCTGGGGGGTCCGAGGGGCCGACTGCAGATAGGACCCCCATTGACCCTGACCAGCTGGATCGCCTCTCCCACATCTGCAGGACACACAGACAGTGAGTATCTCACTCACACACACACACACACACTCTCACACTCACTCCTGACAGGGTGAACAGAATCCTGATGCAATGTGTTAATTTTTAAACGTCCGACGGACAATACATTTTCTCACGTATTATACAGCTACTTGCCAAAAGAAGAAAATAAACTTTTAACGTTTCAATTATTTGTGACTTCCGTCGAGAAACAAATAGTTCACCACACAGATAGAACTTGTCAGATGAACTTGTCAAACTTGAAATTGTCAGATTGCATAGTAAAGTATTACTTGCTTATCATACAGGCAAATGTTGGGATCAGTATTCTGAATAGCCGCATAATAAATTGTTGAACTTATAGAAATGCATACATAATCTCATACAACCATATACAGACAGCAATAGACCTAGTCTTACCTCTGACCATATACAGACAGCAATAGACCTAGCCGTACCTCTGACCAGATCTCCATATCCACACTCACCTACAGCATGGGCCCCCACTCATAAAACCTCACCTCATTACCATATTTACAACCAGATTTGCATACACGGGGTGATTCACATTGACGCGTGCAAGTGCAACCACCTGCATGCCTATATTGTGCGACCGTCAATTTCAGTGGTCCCCAAACTTTTTCTTCCGAGGGCCAGCTCACTATGCCTGGCTCTAAGAGAGGGCCAGAGACTCGGAGTATATTAGTAACCATAAATAGCTTAGTGCTGTGAACAACAGCAGTCTACCTCAGTTGAATATTCCATTACATTTAATCATAGGCTACTGCATTTTAATACCATTGTTAGCTGTGTTTATATTGCAATCATGCCATATCAGTGTAAAATGTAGCTCAAATGAAATAATACTAAATGGAAACCGAAATGAGGTGGTGGGCCGTAGTTTGGGGAACACTGGTCAATTTGTTTTGTCACTAATATCTCACACAGAGGAGCTGTGTTGCACAGAGGATGGTAGACTTGTGTCTTTTATTATATCTTGTTCTGTTATTTTCAGGCAAAACCACCTACAGTACATAAATGTTTCGGTGGAGTCAATGCAGCAAATGCGCAAGATTTAGACAATGCTTTTGTTTTTGTTGTTGTTTGTGTGTGTGTGTTTTTTTTTTTTGTGCTCTGCCTGTAACAAAGAATACCTACTAATATCTAAGACAAGCATGCATATCTTATCTGCAGTAAAAAGCTAAATAGTTTTGTAAAAATGTTGAGTAAGACGTTAGCTGATAGTCAGTTGTGTAGTGCCTCTGTGTTGCAGGGTATTAAACTCCACCTAGGAACCCCGAGGTGGCAAATAATTTATGGAGCAGTTTACTACAGTGCGTCCTCAGACTTGCAGATTCCCAGATAGCACCTCTCCATCAAAACTCACCTGAGTTTCCCCTCTAACACCCCCTGCCCACACACACACTTGCACACGCTCCTCAACTGAATGTGTGTGTGTGTGTGTGCATCTCTGTGTGTGTGTGTGTGGACTAGGTTGTGGGTCAGGTGAGGGTGGCCCTGCACTGATGGTTAAAACATGCGGTCCTGTTGCTACTGCGCTCGGAGCAATCCGAGACCGGCGCGGCTGCTTGAGTTTCAGCTTGGGAAATGTGCCGCGCTAATATTAGATTCCCGCGCCGGACCAACCCTGCACTGGCTGGCCCCCTTTTAGGCCTCCCTCAGAGAGAGAGAGAGAGAGAGAGAGAGAGAGTTTTAAAGACAGAGAGAAAGAGAGTTTGAAAGAGAGAGAGAGAGAGAGCATTTGAAAGAGAGAGAAAGAGTTTTAAAGAGAGAGAGAGAGTTTGAAAGAGAGAGCAGTAGAGAGGGAGAGAGCCGACCGAGAGAGAAAGAAAGGGAGGGGGGGGATAGATAGAGACAGTGAGGGAGGGAGGGTGATCGAGAGAGAGCGAGAGAGAGAGAGAGAGAGCTAGAGCGAGTGGGCAGCAGGGAGAAGAAGGTGGGGAGGTTCCTTAAACCTTTAGCCATGGTGGCGGCTAACACCTTGTGGTTTTCTGTCCTCTCTCTTGCAGGCCATCATTGAGAGCACAACAGGTAAGACACCTGTTCCAGGTGGGAGTGTACTTTATCTTTTTACCTTTGCCTTTTACCTGGACTGGGGTTCTCGAGTTTACATGAGAGAGGGGAAATGAGTGGCAAACGAATGAGTGAGCGAATTCAAAGTGTAGTGGGAACCAGATGACACACACCTGCTCACCGTGTGTGTGTGTGTGTGTGTGTGTGTGCAGTGTGAAGTAGCGGACAAAGTGCAGAAAAACAGTGTGATCTGCCGGCGATCGCGAGCGGAGGAGGAAGAGGAGGAGAGATTGAGCACACGACGACTCCCATGCGACACAGGTGAGCCCCCTTAACCGCCGGGACCCGACAGCCTGCCCAGAATAGCGGCGTGTGTGTGTGTGTGTGTGTGTGTGTGTGTGTGTGTGTGTGTGTCTGTGTCTGTGCACACGTGTGTATACTCTGACAGGCTATCTAAATAACCGTGTGTCCCAGCCCTTGTGCACATCACACGTGTGTTTGTGTGTGTGCGCGCGTGTGTGTGTGTGCGCGTGTGTGCTCTGACAGGCTATCTAAATAACCTGTGATTCTGTTTGACTCTGAAGAAGACGCATGGGTGTCGAAACGTTAGTCAGTTTGCACAAATAAAAACACGTTAAGCATTGAGTGCTCCGGTCCTGCTCCTTGGCTCTTAGACCTTGGATCTCCCTTTTTTAAATAACCGTGTTTTTGTGTGTGTGTGTGTGTGTGTGTGTGTGTGTGTGTGTGTGTGTGTGTGCACATGTGCGTATGCTCCAACAGGCTATCTAAATAACCGTGTGTTTGCACTTTGATACTGACGTGTCGCTCGCGTAGTTGAGGTCTTGCGTGTTGTTACGACCGTGAGCCGTGTTTGACGTGTGTGTGTAGTTTTATTATTTGATTGCTCATGCCAAACACACACTGTGGATATTAGATCTGCTTAGAAACTGTTGGCTTGCCGGAAACCTAGTGACGACCTCTCCTTACGCCAGAGCCTGTGTGTCACCACTGAATTAAGATGTTTATAAACGTACCAACAATGTTCCGAGGAACAGTTTATTCACTCTCGACTCTCTTTGTGTCATCTCTCTGCCTGGCCTGCACAGTATGTGTGTCAGAGAGAGAGAGAGAGAGAGAGAGAGAGAGAGAGAGAGCTATTAGATGTTTACATTTGATAGAGAAGCCAGGAGTAGCTGCCAAGTAGGAGTCCATGGCTGTGGGTGAGCTACTTACTTGTGCAGTTTTCTTGGGGAGCGCTGGGAGGTCAACCCCACCCCACCCAACCCCCCTCCAGACTTGATTATGCAAGTGGCTTCTCGTATTCCCACCATGCAGCTGCGTAAGATAGCAATGCACTAGTGAGCACTCACTGCCCCTCCTCTGATCGGAGATCAGATGATGGGTGGCATTTTGCAGGGTGGGGAATGTAGTGATTTTGGTAATTTGACGAGCAGGACAGCTGTGCTTCGTCTAAGGAAATGGTGCTGCTGCCCGCATTGAGATCGTCCAAGAAAAAGGAAGCATAGTTGCTAATCTATGCCGTGGCCCACTGGTTAGCACTCTGGACTTGAAACCGGAGGGTTGCCGGTTCGAGCCCCGACCAGTGGGCTGCGGCTGAAGTGCCCTTGAGCAAGGCACCTAACCCCTCACTGCTCCCCGAGCGCCGCCGTTGTAGCAGGCAGCTCACTGCGCCGGGATTAGTGTGTGCTTCACCTCACTGTGTGTTCACTGTGTGCTGTTTGTGTTTCACTAATTCACCGATTGGGTTAAATGCAGAGACCAAATTTCCCTCACGGGATCAAAAAAGTATATATACTTATATATACTTATACTTAATCGACTGCCTGTTAACTGTGTGCGCGTGTGTGTGTGTGTATGTGTCAGCACTGGAGGGGAAGCTATTCAAAAGGGCTCCATGTGAGGTAGTGAGACTGATTAGATTGGTGCGTGTGTGTGTGTGTGCGCGTGTGTGTGTGTGCGTGTGCGCGTGTGTGTGTGCGTGTGTGTGCCTCCCCGCTATAGCAGGTTGCATTGGTTATTGATGAGATCTCTCCATCTCCAGCGCTGTGGGTACAGTGACTGACGTGAACTGGGGGTGTGTGTTACCAGAGCTGTGTGTTCCCTGCGCTGTGCTCCACACGGCCTGGCATTGTGTTGCACCCCCCGGTTTCACTTTCACAGGGCAGGTGTGACAAGCCATAACCCAACACACACACTGGGTTGCTTGCTGGACATTCCACTGTTCATTGCCTGTCCACATTTTGTGCTGTCAATGTGTGTGTGTGTGTGTGCATGCACACTGTTGGTGTAACGTGTGTGTGCTGCCAGTCTAAGTGTGTGTGTGTGTGTGTGTGTGTGTGTGTGTGTGTGTGTGTGTGTGTGTGTGTGTGTGTGTGTGTGTGTGTGTGTGTGTGTGTGTTCGTCAGTCCAAGTGTGTGTGTGCTGCCAGTCCATGTGTGTGTGTGTGTGTGTGTGTGTGTTAGTCAGTGTGAGCATATGTGTGTTTTCATGCCAGTCCCATCAGACCTGACATGTGTCACAACAGTGTTTCCAGCGCTGTCCACACAGCACGGTGCCTGACGGAGCTGTGTAGCTGGAGGGAGGAGAGCAGCATGATGTGACGCTACCCGTCTTGGTGGCTAACGGCTACGTTTGTAGCCATTTGCACGTAAATGCAAACTGGTCGTACATTTTTTTTTTAGCTGCAGTACTAAGGAGTTTTTGTTTACGCCTAGGGTTAGCAAGGCATGCAAAAACCATGCAAACAACAGCACAGTTGTCACTGATAAAAAAAAAGCTTGCAAACATGCCAGCTGGTGTCTTTTTACTCCGGGGACAATGGCCTTTGTAATATAATTGTCATATGTAAGCTTTGGAAAGAAGTGTCAGCTAAATTAATACGTGTAATGTAAAATGTCTTTTGGCAATGATGTGCTGAAAAAGGCTTTTCTGACATTTTCACGGGGGATAGGAATGCATAGCTTGGATGGCTAACAGGTACAACAAAGTGTGTCTATCTGCCATTTAGATTGACCGTTAAAGCATCCAAATGATTTTGAAGATGAACATGAGTTTGCTTGAAGATTGTGTTGCTTCAGTATGAATACATCTCTGATCTGACCACTCCTGGCACTCTTCCCCTAAGTCGTGGGCCCATTGACTTAACCACTGCTGCTAATCACCGTGCATAGTGCAACAATATATTTTTAGATATGACTATATATTTTTTACCCATATTTATAACTATTTATAACTATTTATCGGGGGTACTTCTACCAGAAATGCAGTAGCCTGAAAAGTTGTGGGTTCAATACCTGGCTTTCACTGTTTTTGCACTTAACCCTCAATTGCTCTGAGGAGAATAGACCTTCTAATATAAGTGACATCTGAAAGTTGCATTGAATAAAAGCGTCTGCTAAATGAATAAACGTAAATGTAATGCATATCTATCTGGGTGTAATCTGGGTGTAATCTGGGTGTAATCTGGGTTGAGCATCTCCTCACTCTTGCCCTCCGCAGCTCTGCTTGCTGGCTGGGTTGTCTGACACATGCTTACACAGTCCTGAAACATCTCAAACCTTGTGCAAACACAGAGCTTTATGGGTAAAACACGCACACGCAGAGGAAATTAAGTGTCTGCTCTTGGAGGGGCAGAGTGCGAGGGGGACCAGGGGCCGTGGTCAGGGTCGGGGGCTGATCACGTGTCAGCATTGCGAGGCCAAGTGAGGATTGGACTCCTGACAGGCCAATGGCTGCATGATGTATTTAAGGAATTTAAAGTTTTATTTAGTTAATACTGTTTATGTGTGTGTGTGTGTGTGTGTGTGTGTGTGTGTGTGTGTGTGTTGTATATGTTTGGCATCACTGACATTGTAGGAGAATTGATCTCAATTTAACATTTTATTCATTCAGTGTCACGCTAATGGCTTTGTAACATAACAGGATGCATAACACAATATGGCCAACTGTGTATATGTGTGTGTGTGTGTGTGTGTGTGTGTGTGTGTGTGTCCCTCATTTCCAGTGGCAGCATGATATGACTATGTGTGCATCCCATCCATAACAATACTGTGTGTGTGTGTGTGTGTGTGTCACTCTGTCCAGCCCTATCTGCCAACGATGGTACAATACAGCCGTGTGTGTGCTGGCCCGCGTGTGTCTTAGGCTGTGGGCTGAATTAGCACCATTGTGCAGTAGGGAGTCTGCGACGCGCGTCATGTCAACACGCATATCATATCACGCCTCTCTCTCTCTCACATACGCATACACACACACACACACACACACACACACACACACCCATGAATTATTGATCCGGTGGCAGGGCTTGAGGACAGTACTGAGGGGAATCAATCTGTACCAGTCCCCCGAGCAGAGGAGTCACTCCCATCTGGACCTCCCCTTCATGTCCACTGTAGACCACTCCGAGTGCAGGGTGTGATGGGACCTGTGAGTGTGTGTGGAGGAGGGCTGGTTGATGAGGCGGCTGTTTCCTGTAAACGTGTGTGAGATGTTAGTGTGACTGCTAAGGCTACATCAGGTGTGTTTTTTAATAAGACTTCATCTCTCGTCCAGGCAGCGCGGCTGATTCAGCACGAGTGACTATGGAGAAGGAGAGAGAGACCTCCCCACAGCACACCGACTCCACAGACGGCCAGCAGATGGCGGCAGAGAGCAGCCAGTCCCCACAGCCCTCCCCTCACCCTCCCACAGAGACTCTGACTGGCTCTGCTGGCCTGAGTGACAGGCCACCCTCCAATGACTGTGCTGCAGAGGGCGGGCCGGGGGCAGAGCTTTCAGCAGCAGCAGCAGCAGAGGCGGCGTCAGCAGGAGAGACTCCGAGAGACGGCAAGCCAGCGGAGGATTTCCCAGAAGCCCCAGCGGCGGCAGCAGCAGCAACCGATGCATCACGCTCCCCCAGCAGGGAGGGGCCGGGAGAGGAGGAGGAGGAGGAGGAAGAGGAGAGGCAGGCGCTGGCGCTGTCTCCGCAGCAGCAACAGCACCCGCCGCCTCACACACAGCCCAGCCTGAGCCAGCACATGGAGCCCGCGCAGAGCACACACACGCCGGACGAGACGCTCACACTCACCGCCACCGCCGACGCACACGCCAAGCAGAAGAAGAAGCCAGAGCCCGAGGTCCTGAGGCCGTCCCAGCATGAGGAGCGCACCGCCGGGGATGGAGAGGAGGAGGAGGACATGGAGGAGGAAGAGGAGGAGGAGGAGGACGTGGAGGAGGCAGAGGATGCACTGGAGCTAGAGGAGGAAGGAGAAGAAGGAGGAGGAGGAGGAGGGGACGAAGACCGGGAGTCCATGGACCTGGACGTACCGGAGGTGATCCCCGAGCACGAGGAGCAGAGGGAGCGGGAGCAGGAGGTCGGCGTGGAAACAGTGGAACCGGTCAAAGTGGCCACGCTGGACGACATGGCCAAGAGGATCAAGGTAGAGGAGGTGAGGCTGGCTTATACATTACAACTATACATTAGAACTATACATCTATACATTAGACCTATACATTAGAACTATACATCTATACATTAGACCTATACATTAGAACTATACATCTATACATTAGACCTATACATTAAGTATACAGCACTGTTCTAAAACTACGCCCTTAATATACCAGCATATACCATACAGTATCTTCTGTGTGCTTTTCCAGCTGTAGCTAAGTAGTTGTATGTACTGTAGATCATGTTAACTTATAATAATAATAAAAATAATAATAACTGTTACTGGTTATTAAACAGAATCCCTTCTTACAGTTGGTTAACGGTTTCCTTGGTCAAACGAGTTGTTTTCATGTAGTTTACTACAGTCAGAAACTACTTCAGGATTGACCTCTCACTGAATCTCTCAGTGTATTATCATAATAGTGGAAATGACTTCAGTTAAGAGTGAGTAGCCGATGTAATTGTTGTTATTGTTGTTTTCATCAGTATTCTAGTGGACCTGTTCTACTTCCTTGCATTCAGAGCAGCAGAAACAGTAGCTCTAATTGATACCAGCATTTCTGCGGCACTAGTGTTTAGTGATGTTAATTGTTAGTTCCAAAAACAACTGTAGCTCCTGGAGCACATGCTCTGTGTTGTGTAACAGTCTTCCTGATAGGCAGCAAATCAGTCAGAGTTTTTATTATTATTATTATTATTTCTTTCTTGCCCTACCAAAAATGTGCTTCTCAGTCAGAGTGCAACGAGTGATGTCATGATTACAGTATTTTCCCCTCAATGAAACAAAGCTGCAAAGCCACGTTTAGCACCCACACACACACACACACACACACACACACAGACACACTCACAAGCACACACACACGCAGGGAGAGAAGGTTCAGCTGTGCCAGATGAAACAACAATTAGGGCTTTCAGCCGGTGAATATGCACTGGCCTGCACTCTCATGTGTATGACTCTGAGCATGTGATCCCTGACACTCCAAACTCCTCCAGAAGCTGAAGCCTTATGCAAAACGCTTCCTCATTCCTTCTCGGTCTCTAAGCAACTGTTACATATGAAACCAAGCCTGTCATTTCCTGTACACACAATTATATATATGTGGTGTTCAGACGTGTGTGTGTGTGTGTCAGAGTGAGAGAGATCCGGGGATTTTAGTAACTGAGTGACTTGCGAAAGCTCCCTGGCCGGTCATTTTCCTGTTCCTTACAGTCTGTTCCTTTCAGTTCTGCTGTGGCGACCGACCTGCTCTATCTGCAGGCCTGTGCGTTTATCAGGGTAATATGGATGGACTTTTACCTGCTCCGGTCTCTCTATTCCAGCCTGCCCAGAGGGCTCTGCCTTGAACTCACAAGGTCTCTCAGAAGTGGAGAGTGGAACGGGTACATGTGATCATGTGAAAACACACACTTACACAGAGAGGAAGAGAGGAGCTCACATGCACACACGCACACACACACACACACACACAAGGAGAAAAAGATAATGGCACATACAATATACATGAACAGGGAAGAGTGGGAAAATGAGACACACATACAGTACACACACACACACATACACATTCTTCCACACACAGATGCACACATGCTCACTCAGTGCTCTACATATAGCAGAGTGTGTGAGACAACCTTGCATGTGATCCTCATGGGACCATGCGTGACTTGGCTTAGCGTCAGTATGTGTGAGACGTGATGTGGTCGTGTAACGGTGCTAATTCTCCTCCTTCACGACTGACGGAGAAGAACAAAGCTGGTATGTAGCAAAGTTAAAGTTGCGTTAAAGGTGTTTACACGAAAACAACACGGGCTCGTAGTGGCTGATGGTCAGGCGACGATGACGTTACCACTGCTCCACCACGTCTCAAAAAGAGCACGTTGCTTCAGATGGTGGAGGAACTGGAGTGTGAGAGAGCCACGGCAGTAGCTCAGAGAGTGGAGCAGGTCCTTGTGTCCTCAGAGAATGGCTCTGAAGGAACACTGGGACGGGAGTGCCGTCACTACAGTTAAGTATGCGCTCTGACTGCCATACCAACGGGCCTGGCTCTTTTTGGCGTTGCGGTCAAGCTGCAGGTGTAGTGCCCGGAGACCCGGGTTCAAGACCGGGTGGGGTCACTGCTCTCTCCCTTCGCTACAAACACCTTTAGTACCAGTGCTCTCATCCACTGGCCCTGCCTTAAAAACCAAAAAACAACAATTTTATCATCAAGATTCTTTAACTGATGTTTTTAGTAAGGTTTTAGAATATCTTACTAGCATAGAAAAAGTTACTATAACTAGCATAGAAAAAGTTTCTATAACACACAATGGTCTGGCCATTAAATAGCCTTAGTTGCTGAAATGGCCTTACATTAAACAAACAAACAAACAAACAAACTCTCCTTCACTGGGGCTACAGAGGAACGTCCACGTGGTACAGAGGGTGGACTGGGGAGACTGATGTGAGTGGTGTTAGGAGAAGTTGAGAAGGTAGACCAAAGGTTTCTTGGGGAGACTGATGTGAGTGGTGTTAGGAGAAGTTGAGAAGGTAGCCCAAAGGTTTCTTGAGGGGCAAGATGGTTTGGATGAAGTTGTAGGAAGGGTGTTCACAGTCCAGGACCAAACGGGTCAGAGAAACTGGCTGGGCTACTTCAAAGAGACTAAACCCAGGGATGACGAGCACTCAGAGAACTTTTTAACTTGTTTATTGTTGTCGATTGTGCACCACAATAAACAAGTAAAAAAAAGGTTCTTTGAGTTCTCCGGTCGTCCCTGGGTTTAGTCTCTTTGAAGTAGCCCAGACAGTTTCTCTGATGGTTTGGATGAAGTTTCTAATGTAGCTGTAGGTAGGTAGTTCCAGGGTTGAACAGAAGGAAGGAACTGAAGAAGTAAGCATGGTGCTCATGCTTAGTCAGAAGTCTACTAGCATAGCCTGTATGTACTATAGGTGATATCAGCCAGCTTGTAGAGAGAGAGAGAGAGAGAAGTCCAAGCACTGTGTTTCCCACAGAATTGAATTCTATTTGTGGTGGTAGGTTTGCAGAATTAACTTGAATGCAACAGTTAGTTTAGCAAATTAGTTTAGCAAATTAGCACAGTGTGGTTATGATGCTAACCAGATTTAAAGCACAATTTAGTACAACCTGGCAAATTATTGTGTGGTGGTCAGTGTTGATATTGTGGTGGGCCGCCACAAATAAGTCAATGTATGGGAAACACTGAAGCATTATGAGTACTCGTGAGATCCCAGTGCCCCTCAAGGTAATGATGCCTCCATCACCTCTCTCACACTTCTGCTTCCTTCCTGTCTGTCTGTCTGGGGGGGATGTCAGTGGTGTTTGATGCTACTTTCTGGGACATCTGACTCTAATGCCTGCGTTCAGATGGATGGTAATGGGTGCTCAATGTTAGCTCTGTGCTGCGTGATCTGGCTCGTAATGGAGCAGAAACTCCACTGCTGCTGTAAATGGGATTTTGATGGTTCTTTACCGGAAAGCAGGGAGTCGGGGGATGTCGACGCTCCGGGACCGTTGTGGAATACTTGAGTAGATCTGTTGTGTGATGCTGCTGAGAAACGACCGGAATGTTGACGTTCAGTGCTGACAACTCTGACTTTTAATGTGTTTTTGCTATTTTTGAATTGTCTTATGTTTTGCTTTTTGAGTTTTCACGGGTGGCCCTCACATCCTGAGCTGTCGGATGCGGATACCAGAGGGCATTATGGGAGATGGAGCTGCTGGATGTCGATGACGTATCTGTCGCGTGCGGACACCGTGGGCACTATGGGAGATGGTGCTGCTGCTGGATGCCAGTGGCCTCTGAGTCATTGAAGGCTTTGCCACTTTGGTTAAGTCATTGCTGGACGTGTCACAGAGGCCTCAGGCGGCCCTCTGCAGTTGGGTCTGACGTTTCACAGACGTGTTAGACTAATGTCTCAGCGGTGGAGTAATGTAATTCATAGATGAAGATGGTTCACATTCAGGTTATTTAAAATGCAGACTTATTTATACTCTAGCTCAGATAATTAGGAATAGACCAATATGTTGACCAACATCGGTTTTGGGCAATATCGGCCTTGTTGGCTGATATCGGCTGTCAGCAATTTTTTTTATGCCGTTTACCGTCGGCAATTGCCAATAATGTTTATCTATTATGTTGCCTTGATACTGCACTAGGTAAATGTTTTGCTATGAAGGCTTGAAAGACTTGAAAATGGTTCAGTTATTTACGTATGTATGGATATTTTTGTTTCCACTCTACAAAATGGTATAATTAACAACAAAAAAGAAGTAAGCAATCAAAGAAAAACATATTGGCATCAGTTATCGGCCAAATTGTTATTTTTTACATTGATTTTGGCCCAGAATTTCACAGTTTACCTTCAGTTTCACAGTCTACCTTTACATTGATGTCCGCCCAGAATTTCACAGTTGGTTCATCCCTACAGATAATAGTTTGATGTGGCATTGTCACCTATAACTCACACACTCCTTTGTCATATAACTCAAATACCCTGTGTCTATGGGTGTTGTTGTCATAGCAAGCTTCTGGGTCCAAATTCTTCCTTCCTTCCTGCCTATGTGATCATGGGTTATCTGTCAACAACCTTTAATAGAACCGTTTTTTTTTGTAATGCTGTTGAGAACTCGAGGAGGCCATACGAAACAGAGCCGTTGTGGAGTCAGAAAAAAAAAAGCTCCTTGGCCATTAAGAGGGCAGCATTTGCTTTCAATTAAGGTCTCTTCCGAGAGTAATGTTGTGTGGAATGGCTAAAAATGTCACAAAGAGGGTTAGGCCCCCGTCTAGACTCTTTTTTTTTTTTTGTCCGATTGTTCTATTTCTGTCCGCTCACTGCCGGGTTGTGCGGAGTGTGTGTGGAGGGCCAGCGTCAGTGAAAACTGACTCTCCTGTGTGAGGAGACGCAGAACAGTGGCGTCCCTCTCTATTTTCAAAAAGCTCTTGAAAACCCAACTCTTCACCCCTAGCACTTCCTTTTCCTTCCTCCACCTCCTTCTTCTACCACTTTCTCCTTCGACTGCACTTTGTCTAGCAGATAAAACTTCTCCCCGCTCATCCTCTGGTAGCAGTTATTATAGATGTTGTATTAATATCTACCCACGGTCTCCTCTGCATTGTAGCTGGAATGTTATTCCTGCTTTAGGCAGTAAGTTGCTTTGGATGTATAAAAGCATTAGCTAAATGAACAAATGTTGGCCTAAATCTAAGTTTCAGTGGAAGCCCAGTGAGTGAGCGAACCAACCATCCAGTGAGAGACGGGCGGCCGAGCCCAACCCAGTCCAGGCTCTCACCCCAGCGGATAAGGGCCGTTGGTTGGGTGACACGTCTCTCAGCGCCCTCCTGTAAAAGGTGCTGACGGCTCGTTTTTCATATCGGCACACGGCGGCGCTGCTCAAATGTCACTCTCCTTCCGGCTCGTCAACTTTTCAGCGCCAGTGGCTTATTAAGCTTTTACTGCCCCTGTGTGTGTGTGTGTGTGTGTGTGTGTGTGTGTGTGTGTGTGTGTGTGTGTGTGTGTGTGTGTGTGTGTGTGTGTGTGGCCGGCCACAACAGATATCTGCAAAACCCACCACCCACCTTTACTGTAGACATGCTCACCCCGCCCCCCCCCCCCCCCCCCCCCATTTCTTTCTCACTCTCTCATACACACTCTCTCCCTCACCCCCCTCTTTCTCACTCACTCTCTCATACTCTCTCTCTCTCCCTCCCCCTCCCTCTCTCCATCCATCCCTTTCCCCATAAATCAGTTAGATTAGTTGTGGGTCTGTGTAAACCTGTGTAGAATCAACAGTGTTCATAGAAACCTTTTCTGTTTGCTTTTGCTGTACAGTGTGTCTGCCACTAGGTGTCACTTTAACCTGTTTGTGGCTGGCTGTCTCGTTTCATGTAGGACATTGACTTTGGAGTTGTTGCTTACATTTTTCATCTCCATGTCTTCGTTGCATGCGATGTGAGTGAGCGTCAGGGACCAAACTAGTATGGTAACTTTGTTTGGTCCTAACTGGACGCTCGCGTTGTTTTGCTGCAGTGTATTAAACGTGAAGCATAACGCAATAAAACTGTATTTAAAAGTGCTCTAAGCGATGCTGGGTAACGTCACTTCTGTTGACTTTCAAACAAAACAGAGAGCTAGCTCGCTACTTCCTCCCCTCCCTCCCGTGCTGCTCCCGTGTAATTGAAACTCCTGAACGCGCATCTCATCTGTGATTTGCTGGAACAGTTTGTTATGTTGTTATGGGCTAGGTTTGCCCAGGTTGTTTTTGTTGTCGTTTTTGGAGCCTGGGCTGTCCACAGAGATTGCGTTTTTTACAGTGTATTCAGGACACAGACAGCTAGCGGATGGTTAGGTGATGTTTGCAGTAAGTGACCTAAAATGTTATAGCCTAAAAAACGTGTGGCATCTCTTAGAGCACCTTTAATGCATTCCAACAAATTCTGAGATGCTGTTAATTTCCAAAGCAAGTTTAGACTTAACAATGCATGCACAAGATAGAATTCATTTAAAGTAAAATGGACATTTCCAATCACATTGCCATTCACAGCAACACATTGACCTGTGTCTAAAAGGACAGTATATTATCAAATAGGGAGCTTTTATAATGTGATGGCTTGTATTTAGTCTTTCCATTATCATTAGTCAAGTTATGGACATAAAATGGATTAGTGCTTGACCATTTGGTGGTACCAAGGTGAAATACATGGAAACCGGTACCCCAGCAGCTGGCTAATAGAGAAGCTGTGTGTGTGTGTGTGTGTGTGTGTGTGTGTGGGTGTGGCCTGGAGTCTGTAAGTACTACAATATGGTCACTGGAGATGCATTAGCGCGCACACACACACAGAGGGCTCTAGTAGGCGGTTGTGTTTGGACCGGTTCAGCTCAGTCAGCGGCGGACTTGGTCAGCTCTCAGTTGAGATACTGGAGTCGACCTTCAGGCAACCTTTTCCATCACCAGGTTGGTCCGCTGGTGATGTAACAGTGACCCTGCATTCCTGTGTGTGTGTGTGTGTGTGTGTCTGCTCTATGGCCTGTTTCCTCTCTGCATTATTAATAGAGGAGGAAAGATTTCCCTGAAGCCAAGCTGAGCTGCGCTGCTAGAGAGAGACGCGGCGTCTGTTCTGCTGTTGGGGCCGATTGTCTCCGAGACGGTCTGGAATTACTCACCAAAATGGAAAAGTTCAGCCGGTGACGCAGTCAGCCGTTGAGTGGCCACAGCGCGTCGCACACCACTTAAGAAAATGGAGCACACCCAGGCTCCCCGCTCTGGTGTGGTGCGGAACAATTATTGTGGCTACCAGGCTGGCTTGTATAGGCAGGCTCTCTGTTGGTTGACCATGTTGGTTGACCATTATGTTGACATGGTGTCCTATGTCTGCAGTTGTTCAATACAGGGCTCATTAGGTTAATGGAAGCTGGTGTTCCACATACAGTGATCAGTTTGTGACACACTGCCCCCAAGTGGTGAGATATGGTCACAACAACCCCATCTGAGTTGCACATGACTGCAGACTTGACTAAGGCCGCCCTTTATCAGGCTTTAAAAAATCAGGGCTTTTTCAAGGCTTCAGTTCCTCAAGTACTTTGCGACGGACTGCTGTTACTACAGTGGAGTATGAGCTCAGACCAAAAGTCCTTGCACTCAGAATGCAGGTTTCTCATGCTAGGTCAGGTGGATGCTCTATCTTTTCACTGCACACCTTATATTTTTGGGCCAGAACATGAGATTTGTGCTGACCCCTTGGATATTTTTACTGGCCTAGAAAAGTCACTTTTACACAAAACTGTTCATTTATCACATTGTAATGTAGCTCCCTCTTTAGTAGAGTCGCATGCTTAGCTTAGCAACCAGTTGGCATCTCAGGTGAGCTGAGCTGACTCGTGATGGTGACTGGAAGAAAAGTGGGCCAGTGATTGGCCAGCCAACTTGCCTGACATGCTCTTTAACTTGCCCCGGGCCAGCAGGTGATCGTGATTGGCCAGCCAACTTGCCTGACATGCTCTTTAACTTGCCCCGGGCCAGCAGGCGATTGCTTATGTTAAACCTTGCTTTGCTGTCTCTCCCCCCCCCTCAGATCAGCCCTGCCTCCGGCCTGGTCTCCATCCTGAAGAGACGCGCTTCCCTGGAGGGAGCCTGTGCTGCCCAGCCTGCCCCCAAACCCAAGGCCCTCACCAAACGCAAGGTCCGCTTCAGGGAGCCTGACGACGGCTTCGATCAAGGTGAGTGCCTCTCTCATGCTCTCATGGAAATATACCCTGCCGTTGATAGTCTACTTGACCGAAACATCAGTTCATCAATAAACTGGCCCTACATGAAGTAAGCAGTGTTGTGCTTTTCATTTTTCTGTTACTTTGAAGTTATACTTGTGAAATAGCTGCACCTGCAGTATAATTTATCAGTCAGTGCAGACTCCTCAGTCCCAACTACCAAGTATGCGGTTCCAAAAAAAAGTGTGTTAACCTATTTTCCTACGGTACAGTAGTGAACTATCCCGAGTCACCTGAGTAAAATCATGTTTCAAGTGAGTTAGGCTATTTTAAAGTACAGTTAAAGGCTTTTTGCCTTCATTCAGATAGAACAATGAAAAGGGGGTAGAAGAGAAAAGCAAACGAGAGAGTGGGAGAGATGGGGTGGGATTAGAACTGTTTAGACTGAATCGTCACCGTACACTTTCGCTACAATTTAATGAGTTGGTGGTACTGATGTTTAGAAAACTGAGACCATTATTGGCCCCAGCAGTGGCGCGACTGGCTGGGGCACCTGCACCGGACGCCGGCGACCCGGGTTCGATTCCCGCCCCGTGGTCTTTTCCGGATCCCACCCCGACTCTCTCTCCCATTCACTTCCTGTCAATCTCCACTATCCTATCTGATTAAAGGCATAACAAGCCCAAAAAAGAAAAAAAGAAAACTGAGACCATTATAATATACTCTCATCATGCCCAATTTAATGTCACCTGAATAATCACCTGACGAAGACCTGAGTAGTCGAAATGTTGTGTATAACCCACCATTACACTGGGAGCTTTAGAGACAGTGTGCGGATATCTTTTCTTTTGTTCTACTCTGTATTTCTAGTATCCAGCACCTGTAGAATCGTTATAGATGTGCATACACCTCTAGACTTTAGCAATTCAATGTAGTAGCCATTGTGCTAGAAAATGCCCTATATGAATAAATTCATCTTACCATAAATGTATGCCATTTCCCTGCAGATGAAGTAAGCGGCGACTCTTGGTTGCTCCTCCTCCTCCTGTGTCTGGCTACCGTGGTGATCAGTGTGGGCGGGACAGCGCTCTACTGCACGGTGGGCGACGCCCAGTCCACCATCTGCACGGACTTCTCCCACAACATGGACTTCTACGTGGGCCAGGTGCAGCGCGGCGTGACCGAACTCAAACACTGGTTCTCACCCAGCTCCTAGCGTGGTGGATGCCGCAGATGGACCTTCAGAGACTGTGTGTGTGTGTGTGTGTGTGTGGAGGGCAAGTTGAGGCCCTTTCTCTAAATGTTTTTAAAGACGCTGAACTGCCCAGTAAGTGGTGTGCCTCAGGGTTAGCATGACCAGGCCGATCCCTAGCGGCAGCACCCAGCAGAAGCATCTTGACTGCCGTCATGGTAACCCGGCAGGCTGAGGCCCGCGGCAGCCCCCGAGCGCCCCCTGCTGTCTGACCGCTGTAAAGGCATGAGTGGGTTCCTGAGGTGAAGAGAATGCTACCAGGAGGACGGACCACAGGCTGCTTGCCGAGCACGACACGCACACAATCACCTCGACGACGCCCCGCTTCACGGAGGGGATGCCACACGCAACCACAGCAACACTCAGCAGCAAGCAGCTGATTGGCAGTTCCAGATTGACGCAGCTAAATGTTTACTGCCACCACCAAAACCTTGAAATGGACATTCTGATCAGTTCAGATCTGTAATTTTTGTTTGTTTTCTCTCTTTTTTTCTTAAGACTTCATTGTTTTTAAACCTTAATCCAGTTTTAATGGAAGGCTTACAGGCATTGGCTTTGAGCAGTGCCGTGTCTGAGAGTAGCATTGTCCACTTATTTACACGTGACTACAGCAGGGACGAGGAAAGCAATATGTGTGTGTTTAGAAGAATGTTTTTGATGCTGTTTCTTAAACATGGGTCTGGTACTATAGATGGGGTATATGTTAATATAGAAGTGGTGAATACACACCACCGGTTCAGGTCTGTCTTTATCAGTATGCTTATTATCAATGTGATTGACAGTGTCGGTAAGAAGAAAGCATAATCTTCGGTCCTATGTCTATGTATGCTACTGCGATGGGGGGGGGGGGGGGGGGGGGGGGGGTGTATTGATGAATCGATGAGTTGATTTTTGTTATTTTTCTCTCAAATTTAGATTCTGTTCTATCTCGTATTTGTTGTCCTGGGTTTCTGTCCATGTTAAAGTACTGCTAAGTGACAATGCACAGACGTGTACTTTTGTTTTGTTGGGGGTTTTTTTGTCCACTCTAAACCCAGTCAAGCTGAATGGAGTGACGACGAGAGCATGCGGGCCAGCTGGAGGATACGTTTAAGCCTAGTACAGGAAGTGTGAGCAGCGAGAGTGGACAGGGCTCGACATTAATGGTTGCCCAGTTGCCCTTGGCTACCAAATTGTTACAAGTGCCAACCCGACTTGGTTGGCATTGGCAACCAAAACCTCATGCCTGGTTGCCAAGTTGGCAACCGCTTTTAGCCACTTTTAAAAGTTAACGTTGAGCCCTGGAGAGTGGACAGGGGGGGGTTGCTAGTGGGGCTGCTCTGTCTTGGGCGATGCTCAGCATCACTTCAGGTGTGAAGGCTAGACAGACTGGCAGGTCGGTGTGCTTCTGTTTTCTTCTCGTTGGCATGTTTTTCCCGGCTGGCTCGGGGGGAACATTCTTTAATCCCAGTCTGCATTTAATTACCTATTTATTTTAGTGTACAGTAATGGAAAGATTTGTGAAAAGAAACAACTTTTTAAAAAAAATTTGGATTTTGAAATGCGCATGTCCTCCTTTTCATCACCTGGACGTCATGTGGGTATTACCTTTTCTGTATCTTTTTCAACACCTTTCCATCCATCTGCTAGTAGTGTGGGCTGTTCATGAAGAGAACTATCCAATGGAAAAAGAAAATGTTTGTTATGTCATGGAGCTGGCTTTTTCTGAAGGGTATACCATGTTTTAGTTTTTATTATTATTATTATTATTATTATTATTATTATTATTATTATTGTAAATATCATGGAAATATTGCAAATTTTTAATGTCCTTAACTGTTCTTTTTTTCCTTCGAGGTGATGGGCTAAAAATGTGAAGATTATGGTTTGGGGATTGCTAATACTGTTTTTCCCTGGTAAATAAATCTTATTGTTGGGACTTAATTTTCTCTCATTGTTCTTGTTCTTTCTTTCCATCTGATTTGAATGTGTGTTAATCATAAATAAATACTTCTATTTACATGCACATCAATAAGTGATAGTTAGGAAGACAATACTATACAATACAATTATCATAATACTGTACAAATACAATACAATAATACTAATTAGGCAGAGCTCTTGTCTTTTTCACAATCGCCAACACAATTTACAAGCAATATTGCTTTTAAGCAGTAGTTTTTCTCTGCTGAACAGTATATTGCTTGGACCACTTGGTATGGGTCCAGCAGCTGCAAAGGATGGCAAAGGGCGTTTCTTTAATAGTTACCCACAGTGGAGTCTGTGTGAAATTAAGTGAAGTGAGATGCCATAGAGGGTTTTGCAAATCTAAATGTCCATTTGAAGGAAAAATGGAAAATTGAGTTTGCTGTAGTGGGGTGCTAAAGCGAGTATACACTGCTGATATAATGGTACACATTTTACATGAATGACGCTACTACAACTTTTTATAAGTGGATACAGTCTTGTGTTTGGAATACATTGATGGTGTGGCATGACGTGGGCGTGTCTTCCAGGCTTTTTGAGCCACACCACTGTACCAAAGATTCTATAGTTAACTAAGATCAATCATAAGACGATTCACCAATGGAACGAAATGGCACTAGTTCCGGACTCCTAAATAGGCGTGTCAAAACATAAACTTTTCTCTGAATAAGCAATAATAACATATACATATAATGTTGTATACTATTTTACAGTCATTGTTTGTGTGTGATGCCAATGAAACACTCTTTCGGACACGGAATGAATAATTTCATTTTGCACCGTTAACCGAGCTAGCTAGCTAGCTAGCTAACGTTATCACAGTAAACGGAAAGTGAATGGGAATGTTCGCTAGCTAGCTAGCAGCTAAGAACTTTGGTTAAACTTATTTATTGTTGCAAACAAACCTGAAATAACATATGTTCAGCAACTTTGTGGTAGTCTACTAGTTCTAGCAAAAAAAATGTTAGGTTAGTTTATCAACAATCTCTAAGTCTAGAGCCTCTAAGAACAGGTGGCTGTGCACCAGAGCTTTGAGGAGACAGTGACAGATCACGAACAAAGCTATTTTTGTCTTTATTTGTTTCATTGGAAAATACAATTTCAATGTCGGAATGTTAGGGAGACATGTGGCTTTTAGAAAATGGGTTCAAAACTTACATCGCTGAATGTAGGGCTAAGGGATTGGTCATATTCCGTGAAAATGTTCATTTCTCCTATAGGAATACATAGACACTGGACCTCCCGCTAGACTCCTAAAAGGGCGTGACAGCTTTGAACCCCACGTCACAACGTGCCAGAATTTACCCTCTTATGAATCGTCTCGCTTTATCAACCGTCTCTGACTGTACTGGCCAACCACAGCTGTAAATCCCTGAAATTGACCAATCTAGCGGCATTTTGTCATTGGCCTGCGCAGGTCAACGGCAACGGTCAACTCCAATCAGAGTACACGAGCCAAGTGTCATCTGTGCTGCTACGGAAGTAGAGTGGAGACGGTGAAACTAGTTGACATCCTAGCACGCTGAATCTTGGAGCTGTCAAACCTTAACTTCCGAACATGGCTATGGTCAACACATCTTCTGCAAGACCTTATCACATCATCATATTTGGGGCCTCGGGATTCACGGGACAGTTTGTCATTGAAGAAGTTGCACGGACGTCGTCGGAGGGTCCCAAGGGAACCTTGAAATGGGCTATCGCGGGGAGGAGTAGGCAAAAGCTGGAAAAAGTTCTAGAACAGGCCGCAGGGGTGCTCGGTATGTATTGCATACAGACCTTGCATAGAAATGTAACTATCTGAAGAGCATAACATTGTATATTCTTATGTACAGGGCAAAGCTTGTTGGGACCAACATTTGCTGCATAGCTAGCTAGATAACGGTTAGCTTGTTAACTGTACCTGTAGGTTGCTGGCTAGGAATTTGCAACGCGTCAGTGGTAATAACAATGAAATAGTAGCAGGAAACTAATTAGTGTGAATCAGGCTAAACATCGGATTACGTTAAACTAATTTGTTAAGTTTAAGCGAGCTTGCTTAAGTGACGATGCACTCATTCTCTGAGATTCACAGACCAGACTCGATGGTCACTCCCTGGCAAATCAATGAGCGGGTTGTGTCACGAATTAAGGCACGACCTTAATTTGTAGACAACAAGGCTTTTGTGAATGTAACGAATAAATGATATTGATTCACATTAGCAAGAGAGTCAGGGGAACCTCTCTACCGATTGAATGAAGTGTACACACATATTATTTTAAATCAACGAAGCGCAATGTGTTACCAGGCCATTACGCCAGAGTAGGACCAAGGCTAATACTGTCTGGATGAGTTTCAACTGAATGCAGCCTTTGAAGTCAGTTAAGTCTTGGTCTGCGGCCACAGGCAGCTCTTCTCCAGGGATGCTTAGGCATACTGACCGGCAGCTGCTGGAAAAACCGTGATCATCCGACACGATTACTGCCATCCACAATCAGGACATAACCTTACTGTCTGTGACCGTTTTAGATACAGAATCAGCCCAAGTGCTAGCTAGGATGACAAGCAGTGGTTGTTTCCCCTAAATAATTTCATCAAGTAATTTGCTTCTGTCCATTCCTCCTTTAGTCTACAGTGTTTGTAGTGTTTATTCTGCTCTGAATGATGTATTAATTCTGTTTTACTGACCGGTCATGCCAGTTCAATGACTGTCAAAGTGGCCGTGCCATATAACTGTCATGTACTTGTCTCTGGTGTCAACAGGTAAACCGGAGCTTAAGTCGGAGGTTGACATTATCGTGGCTGATGTCGGGGAACCGGACTCTTTGGCAGCCATGTGCAAACAGGGGGTCATTGTTCTCAACTGTGTGGGCCCTGTAAGTATACAGCACACAGTGTTGGATTGTTCCAGCTCCAATGTCTCGGGCCAGTGTTAACACTGTTAACAGTATGGCCTGACTGGTAGTCTGTGGACGCCATTTACCGGTATCTAAATGGACACAGACTCTGAATAGTGCAATATAAAAACGTATGACACAATAAAATGAAGGTCTGGCCACATGCAAATCTTTTGCAATTACATGGTACGATCACAAAGTTGTGTAATAGCTATTATTAGCCTTGATGGCTATCTTTGTACTTTGCACTAGAGACCATTTCTTGACACTGTCAAACTCTTGAGTTGCGAAAATGGGGCTACTACACCATAACCATGTTGTGGACTAAAACGGATTCGAAAGACATTGTGGATTATATTAGTGACCACAGATATTATGTAGTTACACAGTAAAGCTATGCACACGTATTTGGGTCATTCCACGTCAGTTCAACCAGGGCCCACGCACTTAGGTCTCAAAAAATTCTGAAAAAAATACCAGGTGTACCTATGTTACCCAGGAGACACACTGTAAAATGACTTATGTAAGATCAATACTTTCCAAGATACAGCCAGTTTTACAGGGGGAGGGGGGGTGTCGATTTTGTCCAGCCTCTTTTTTTTTTTTGTCAAAGTTCACAAGCCCACAGCGCAACAACTAAACTAAATGGGCAAAATGCCCCATTGACATCAATATGTTTTATATAGAGTCACCACACTGACACCTGTGGTTGTATAGAGTAACCTGTGGTAGCTCTATACAAAACATATTGATGTCAATGGTGCATTTTGCCCATGTTCAGGGTGGAAAGTGAAAAAGAAAGATTTGCATAAGACAAGTCAAATTGGTGTTTTTAAAAAGAAAAGATCATGGAGAATAAAGAAAAAAACATTTAAAAAAATCTTTGTATATTCCCACAAGGCGTTTAGGTGCTCTGAAAATGAGAACCAAAATGATTTTTTAGACTTCTAAGGTCTGCTGTTCAGACCCTGAAGGAATTTATTTTCTGTTCATTGTTTTTTGTGAGAGTGTTTCTACTTATCTCAGTAAGGAAAATAAATCAAGAGCCTATGTTGAGTACAAATGTCTTCTGAAGGCTTGAACAGAGCCCAGCCAAAAACTCCAATAAAATTTGTATCAACTTTGAGGGACAGCTATGACCATGCAGGATTATCCAGACCAAACATGACGATTTTGCTACATACTATTCCTATTTATGTACCAGCATGCAAAATGCAAAATTTGAGCCTCCTACATGGTTTAGGTCTTGCGCTGTGGGCTTGTGAACTTTGACAAAAAAAAAGAGCCCGAACAAAATCGACACCCCCCTCCCCCTGTAAAACTGGCTGTATCTTGGAAAGTATTGATCTTACATAAGAGTAATTTTACAGTGTGTCTCCTGGGTAACATAGGTACACCTGGTAATTTTTTCAGAATTCTTTGAGACCTAAGTGCGTGGGCCCTGGTTGGATTGACGTGGAATGACCCATTTGTTATATTGCTGAAGCACATGAAGCAGATGACAATATGGTCATATGAGGATGCAGCTGCGTGATTGTAAGGTCTTTATCCTTGTGTAACAGTACAGGTTTTGGGGTGAGCCTGTGGTGAAGGCCTGTGTGGAGAATGGAGCCCATCATATCGACATCTCTGGGGAGCCTCAGGTAAGCGATTCAGTAGCATTCACTCTGAATGAGTCAGTAGTAGCAGCAACAACAATAACAACAACAACAACTTGCATTTATGTAGCGCTTCATCAAGGCAGCCAAAGCACTTTACCTGAAGGGGAACCTCACTAACCATCACCATGTGTAGCACCCATCTGGGAGATGCACGGCAGCCATTATGCGCCAGATCGCTCACCACACACCAGCTTGAGGTGGAGAGTGAGGGAATAAATGAATGAGCCAATTACACTGTCAGTCAGTTAAATATCAGTCAGTTGTATTCACATGTAATGCACATACCTCAAACATCTTCTGCTACAAATGCTATTTTAGCACACAGTCTGTTACTGTCTGCTAAATGGCTATGGGGCCATTAAGCTCAGCGAAAAACTCAGTGCTGTGATGTTTTTTTCCACTCTATGCTTCACATCAGAGTGTTTTTTGTCCTGTTGTCTCCTAGCTCTTTCAGTTAACTTACAATAACTGAATCTGAGAGTGTTTAAATGTGTGTATGTGTGTGTGCGCGTGTGCGTGTGTGTGTAGTTCCTAGAAGGGATGCAGCTGAATTACGACAACCAGGCTGCAGAAAAGGGAGTCTACATAATCGGCAGCTGTGGATTCGACTCCATTCCTGCTGACATGGGTGTGCTCTACACCCGGGACCAGTTTAAAGGTACCTCCCCATCTGTACGTCTCTATAAGGTCTGCTGCTGGAGAACATCGGATGGTGTGTGCTCAGAATGATAAAGGTGGAGTAAGCGATGCTATGCGATTTCTAACACGCAGCACTTTTTGTAACATTCAGCGACTATCTCTTCACAATCCGCTAGCTCTCCATTTTATGAGAACACTGTAAAAAAAACTGTTAAAACAAACAAAGTGGGGGCAGCGTGTCCCCTAAATAATAGTGAGTGGCAGTGAGGAGAGAGTTACCTCTTTGGTGTGTTTTGTTTGGTCTGTAGTTCAGATATAATGCAAGTTGCTTTGGACAAAAGCATTTGCTAAGAAACATAAACATAAACAAACGCGATGTCGTCCAGCATTGCTTACCCTACCTTTTAATGTAGTGTTCAGTTTTAAGTGTTCAGGCTCAGTCTTTACTCTCTTTGCGTTCCATGTGTTAATGGAATGTAATAAATAACAATTTGCATTTATTACACACAGGTACTCTTACAGCAGTGGAGAGCTTCCTAACTGTAGGCATAGGATCAGAGGTAGGCAATCTCTCTCTCTCTCTCTCTTTCTTTCTTTCTTTCTTTCTTTCTTTCTTTCTGACTCACTCACTCACTCTTTCTCTCTCTCTCTGTTTTCACCTTGTTAGTTGACCTTGTGACAACTGTAGGCTGACCTTCTCTCTCCCCTCTCTCAACAATGTCCTGTTTGTTGGCCCAGGGGGGTTGCATCCACGACGGCACCTGGCAGTCGGCCATCTACGGCTTCGCTGACGGCCCCAAGCTCCGCAGCCTGAGGAGGAAGTTTGGATACCAGCCCCTGCCCGTCGTGGGGTCAAAAATCAAGAGGAGGTGGGGCACTGTGTCTGGTCTCTGTGGTGCAGTATTTCAGAACTGACCATTCGCAGCAGAATAGAAACTGTGGGATGCATTATTAAGGAGGCAAGGGGGGGGGGGGGGGGGGGGGGGGTGTGTATGTATATATATATATATATATATATATATATATATATATATATTAAAGATTTTATTTTACGGTAACCCTTCGTCCAGCCCCACTGTACTTTCTTGGAGAACTACCTCCTCAAACTGTTTGCAAGTGTTCGCAAATGTTCACAGAGAACTCAAGGCAAACAGACAACTGCAGACATTTGTGAACATTTGCCTATGTATGTACGCACCCCTGGTCTTTTTTTAAAGGGATATTCAACCATTTGGGGAATTAGGCTTGAGTTAAACAATTGATTTTTTTAAGGCAAACAAAATACTGCTTGCAAACATTTTATGAACATTGGCCAGTGTCTGCTAATGTGAATGTACCACTGGTCTGTGTGCCACAGAGGAGGGGTAGTAAGAATGCACTAGTGGGGCAGCTAGTCCCGTACTCAAGCAGCGATGCTGCAGGTCATGCTCTAAGACATGCTGGATTGCACTCCGTCCAGGGTCTGTTTTTGTGAGATGATCATGTGTTCTTTGCCCCGCCACAGGAGTGCACTGTTCTACAGTAACGAGGTACAGCAGTACGCGGTGCCCTTCATGGGTGCCGACGTGTCCGTGGTGAAGAGGACCCAGCGCTACTTGACAGAGGAGCAGAAGGAAAGCCCAGTAAGTCCTTCACCATCTGGAGATGGCTCACCAACCAGGCCAGATAGCTCACCAACCAGGCCAGATGGCTCACCAACCAGGCCAGATAGCTCACCAACCAGGCCAGATAGCTCGCCAACCAGGCCAGATAGCTCACCAACCAGGTCCGATAGCTCACCAACCAGGCCAGATAGCTCACCAACCGGGCCAGTTAGCTCACCAACCGGGCCAGTTAGCTCACTAACCAGGTCAGATAGCTCACCAACGGGGCCAGTTAGCTCACCAACAGGATGACTCTCCAACCAAGCCAGATTAACAGACTCTCACATTCTGACGACTAAGGATCTGTTTGGGATAAAAAACATTGAAATATTGTAGTATAGTATAGGAATATTAACAAATCTAAGTTGTATTTCTAAAACTCCAGTACTGCATAGAACATTTGTATTAGAAGTCAATAGTAAAGAGTTTGCTGCAGTATTTCGTCTCTTTCCATTGCAAGTTGCTTAAGGGCACAGCTACTTAGACTGGTTATGTACCTTCTTCCATCATCTCTCCCCTATTCTACAGTACATAGTAATCATTCCATGTATGTTAAACAGCATTGCCCTCCTAATCCTGTGTTTCTCAGTAGACCTCCACAGCCTGTTCACTCCCCCGTCCCACTCTGACCACTTTAGCGTACCCTCATTTGTGTTGTGGAGGGTGTTAAAGGAACACGCCAATTTTGGGGGGGAATTAGTTTATATGCTGTCAACCCCAGAGTTAGATTAGAGGATACATATCCTTCACTTCCGTGTGTGTGCAATAACCCAGTCTGACACCATTAGCCTAGCTTAGCATAATTCACTAGAAGTGGGTTAGACCAATTAGCCGGTAGCTCCCTTTTAGCTATAGGCTAACTTGTCTAACCCGCTTTTCTGTTCCATAAGGCTAGCACTAACTGGCCTTTCTGATGGATAGTATTTGTGAATAGAGATGTGCTTCGCTTAGTCGGTTTGATTGTAACCACCCAGCCGTGGTTGTGCTGTAGTCTTTAGATTAGCTCTCTAGATTGAGCTCTTTCTTTGTTCTTCCCCATTGCTCAGGTACAGTATGGTGCATATGCAGGCATCGGGGGGATCTCCTCCATAGTCAAGCTTCTGTTTGCTGGCATGATGTTCTGGTTCCTGGTGAAGTTCAGCTTTGGAAGGAACCTTCTCATTAAGGTAAGACTCCTTGCAAGGTCTACGTCAAAGATCCTTTAGAACACTTTTCAACCGTTTAGAACAAGCTTTCTCAACCGTCTCTGACTACCGAATGTAATACACTGAAAGCTGTGGGATGCTGTATGTCTGTATTTCAAACACTGTCTGATATTTCATGGTCATTTTATTTCCCTTCATACAGTATCCAGAGTTCTTCAGTTTTGGTTTATTCTCCAAGGCTGGTCCAACCAGAAAGCAGGTGTGATTTCTTCCCACTATGTAAATCATATTCATTCTTCACTTCAACTTCACTTCTCATCCCAGCCAGTTTTCTGAGATTAAGAGGTTAATCTGTTTAGGCCAGCATAATGTGCATTCTTTCAAAATGTTCCATGAAGATAAAAAAATTGGTATATAACTACAGTATATATAGGAAGAAGTAACTCCAAATGTTACTCCAACTTTCTTCAAAGAACAATTTCCACCACCATTACTACGATTTCCGTAGAAAGTCTCATTATAAAGTTTCAAGGCAGGTGGCTGAATGTGTTCCTGTATACATGTTTGGTCTGGTTCTTCAGATGGAGGGTTCTTCATTCCGTTTTGCATTCTACGGCGAGGGCTACACTGAGGGACAGGACCCCAGCCAGGGAAAACCCAATGGCAAGATACGCACAGTCGTGCAGGGACCAGGTATGGGGTCTACTCTATGCCGCTGGAAAGCCTTTCGACACCATTATTACACTGTTGGACATTTCTAAATACGTTCATAGGTAGATGGGTTTAAAGGGTCATTCACACCAAGAACGATAACGATAACTATAACCAAAATCGCTCTGAAAGTGATCCCCAACGTTATCATTCTTCATGTTGTTATCGTTATAGTTTATGTGTAAACATCGTCATTCATATTAACGAGAACGATATCTGTTTATAGTTATCGTTATTGTATCATTCTTGGTGTGAACGGGCCTGTAGTCAGAACGTGCCACTGAGCACACATGCACACACATGCACACACACACACACACGCACATACATGCACCGTAGCCAGGCAGAAGTAGGGTGAACACACTTCAGACATGGATGTTCATACTTTTTTTTAGTGACACTTTTGTCTTCATAGTGCTGTGTGATTAGTTTGTTTGATTTCTGATGAGATTCATTTAATCTGGGTTCGAGAGAATGTGCTTAATGCAATAGATGTTTTTTCCTTCCCTTCTTCCTGCAGAGGCTGGTTATGTCGCCACCCCGATAGCCATGGTCCAGGCCGCCATGACGATCCTGAATGAGCCAGAATCCCTCCCCACGAAGTGAGTGTACCCTGACTCTGACACAGTTAAAACATCAACACAATACAGCAAACACTTATTGTTTGGTAGAGTGGTGGTGTGCACGTCCTACCTATCTTTAGGCCAGGCCATGATGTATTGGTATCTTTTATAGGGGAGGAGTTTACTCTCCCGGAGCGGCCTTTGCGAAGACCAGCCTGATCAATCGCCTGGACGAGCATGGCATCAAGTTCTCCGTCGTCTGAGAGTCTTGCGCGGTTTCCATCCCCAGAGTTCAGCCTCCCACCTGAGGATTGCCCCCCAGAAGCAAGAGCTCCCCGCCAACACCCCTCTGCCTGGTCTGAAACGGAGAAACTCTTCAAGGCACTTTCGCTTTGTCTTATCAATGTTTATCAGTGTTTGTTTTGGGTTTTTTGGTTGGTTGTTTATTTGCAGTCTTTTGGGCTCAGTAGCTCAGTGGGTGTCTTTGCCTTTGTGTGTGTGAGTGTGAGTGTGAGTGTGTGTGTGTGTGTGTGTGTGTGTGTGTGTGTGTGTGTGTGTGTGATTAGATGAACTATGCTGCTGCTGTAGCATTATCAGTGCAGCTTGTTGCCCCTGGGTCTCGGTCTCTCTCTCTCTCTCTTTCTTCTCTCTCTGCTGCATATCCAGGACTTTTCCCATTTAGTGTTTGAATCTAAACCATATTTATGTTTAAATGACAAGTCAAAATGAAACTTATTTTGCTACACTAATTAAAAGATAAAAGGAGATTAATGAATGTTTAAGCACACCTTCCTAAACTAAGGTTTAAAAGGCAAAAAGGAACACACAGAAGTTTTTGATAAAACTTTTAACATTTATTTACTGTGTATCAGTGACCAAAATGGCCATTCTTGTTATTGTTGTTGGGACCTAGCTGAATGAATGAGATGTGAACTTCAGATGAACTAAAAACGTGATTGAGCACATAGTAAGGAATAGATTTGTAGAATATATTTTTGGGGGATTAGTTAGCTGTAACTGGAAAGCAGTTTACTAATGTGTTTCATTTCCTCTTTGCCTGCTGTTGCTGTGGCTTGGAATTCCACATAAAAATAAAAGAATGGAAAATGCACTATAGCACCTGTGTACCCGGGCCTGTCTTGTTTACTGATGAAACAAAATGCTTAAAGATGTACGTTGTGGAGTTGACATAGCTAGCTGTAGTCCCTACGCAAGTCCTAAACACATTGGATAGAGGATGTTAACACCTCTGGTTTTTCACACTGATTTGGTAATGGAGGTTCTGTGCTTCATAAG